>NC_085009.1:2542742-2845242 GCF_963854185.1 Sardina pilchardus
CAAACAAAGCCTTGATTTGATAATAGCACCCACATGTGGCCTTTAGTCGATGACGAGGTCATTTTCCTCTTCTTGTAATTGGCAATAGACCATGTTGCTTCTGGTCCATTTTGCTGCTGCATAATTGTGTCATTTTGGTGTCCTTGACTCCTTGATTACATTCGAATGTTTGCATGGACGCTATTGTCCATGAAGTTGATTCTTTGGGACAAATTGAAACAATTTGTAGGCATGCATTTGTCTCCACAGTTCTCCCTCCACAGAAGCACTGAGGAGGATCAACGCTGGACTCTTTAAGCACCCTTTAAGAGCACTTCTCCTTGAGAATCCATGGAAGGAAAGAGAAAAAAAAACAAATTCCCTCACGCTCGTGAGAACCTTGTGGGCTCCCACATTCCCCGAACGAGGCGCTTTCCAGCATGTTACGGGGCGTGTAAATCCGAATGTTCCGCGCCGCGGTTATCAGCGATCCTTATAGACAGCTCAGTCATCCAGACGAAGAGCCCCCGACAGTCCCAGCAGCGGGCGCGCCGCTCCCCAGCACCCAGGCCATCAGGCCCCCCATATGCAGCCTGCAGCTGAGGGGCTGTTCAACCGCACCCTGGGAATCCTACCCCCACACCCGACCTTCAGCTGAGGGGCCGCACGCCAGAGGGGCTCCTGAGCACTCAGGCAGAAGCTATGAGCCATCGTGAACATGCCCCTTCCATGGCCCTTTAACTCGGCTCTCTGAAAGTAGGTCTTGTCTGTTGATGGATGAATTTTTGGATGTGTGGCTCCTTGATTGTATGAATACACACATACAGTACATACATGCATACACACACACACACTGTGTATGGCTATATGGATGACTACAATATAGTAAACATTACGCATATGTGTAGAAAAAGTTCTTCCAAATAAAAAATGATAAAAAACAGATATATCACAGGACGTGAGCTATGAGGTGTCAGTGAACATGTCCTGTCCATGACAGAGTGTTCTCTCTTGAACTAGGCTCTCTGAAAGTAGGTCTGTCTGTATAACCAGGCATGTTGTGGGTGTGTGGCTCCTTCATTGCATGAATACATACTGTACATACAGTACATTGTGCATACATACATTTTGAGCTGGTGGCTCTTCTTCAGACGTACTTAATGACTACTCAAGTGCAAACGTCACACCACAATAAAAAAAGATTATGAATGGGAGTTATCTGGTGTTATCTGCGGATCTCTTATCCTCTCTCTAGTGATCTGAACCTAAACATGCAGGCTAATGATAGAGCATTGTGAGCTACTTCTACTTTTACCATTCATAACCTAGAGGCAAATGTAACCAACGACTAAATATAATTAGTAGCCTAAATACCAGAGTGCTGTAGTCCCTAACAGGAACATGATTTACAGACCTCAGTAATGCGTTGCAGTGCTCTAATTCTGCTTTGTGTCACAAGTCAAAGTTCAAAGGCCAACTGTCCCCGAGTAGCAGCTAAATTTATGTCAGAAGTAGACCTGCTTTAGGGTTACTTTTGGGGTGCAACCGTTCATCCAGCTGTCAAACACATGTTAATTCTTCACACACACACACACACACACACACACACACACACACATACACACAAAGAGCGAGAGAGAGAGAGAGAGAGAGGGGGGGGGGGGGGGGGGGGGTTGATTAAGGCTGGCCTCATGCTGTGAAAATACAACAGAAGCAGCAATCATGTCATCGTCTCCAGCTTATTTACACAAGGACTATAGCATATATCCAGCTTATCACACACACAACTGAGAGCCGTATAACTACTCCAATGCATACATTCACACAATCCCACCAGACATCCCTTTCTACCCACCAAAGCCAGTGTGTACAGCCATCAAGCACACACACACACACACACACTCACACACACACACACACACACACAGACACACACACACACACACACACACACACACACACACACACACACACACACACACACACACACACACACACACACACACACACACTGACACACACTGACACACACACACACACACACACACACACACACATTCACATACACACAGACACAGACACACACTCTCTCTTTCCATCTACTGTATCTCTCACTTAATTTCCTTCCCTTTCTCTCACTCTCTCTCTCTCTCAGTCTCAGTCTTTCTCTCTCTGCCTGTCTTGGCGAGCACCAGCAGCCCATACTCAGCACACACTCCCTCTCCTCCTCACATATGGTTTGAATAAATGTGCTTTACACCACTCTCCACCTAATCAAATTCAGGCCCTAAAGCAAAGCATTTTAACAACTCCCTCACCCTAGCCTCCTGCCTTCTTTATCTCTCTCTCTCTCTCTCTCTCTCTCTCTCTCTCTCTCTCTCTCTCTCTCTCTCTCTCTCTCTCTATCATAGTGTACTTAAGACATATGGCATGAGTGAGAGTTGGGTTGGTAAAGCATATATCCATGGCTGTGGTTCGGCCATTTCGCTGTACAGCCGAGTTGAGCGCCAGAGGCTGTACTGTATGTGCACAATTTGTATACCTGTTTGTCCTCCCATTACATACTAATCTGATCATTAAACCTACTCCATTACTTACTAATCTGAACATACTACTTCATTCAATTTGCTCACACAATAACAGTCATACATGATGTGAAATCACTGCTTTGAATGACTGGAACTATCACATGGGACAATTCAATACAGAGTGCTTACTTGCAGTTAAGAGAGCAAGTGTGGATGTCCTGGGATATCCCCACTCATGGAATGCCTCTCAAACACATAAAGGATCAGACCTAACTGTTGTACTCATGGGTTTCATCAGGTCCCTTTCCACAGGTGTAGAAAATCAAGCACCTAGATTATGAATGCATTGTGCTTGATTAAGCCAGCTGTGGAATGGGACCTGATGTAACCCATGAATAACAGCATGTACAAATATTACTTGCTAGTGTATTCTGTCTGCCTATCTATCTACCTACCTACCTATCCATCTGTCACAGTAAATAATCATTTGATATTCTCTAGTAGATAGTATGTACAGTTTGTCTGCAGCCATCTCTCCCTTCTCTCTTTCGCCTGCCTAATGATCACTATTTCCATTATCCTCCCTCTCACTACCACATACCTCATCATTACACTTTTCACCGTCTTTCTTTTTCTCTTACTCTCTCTACATCCCTCTATCCAGCCCTTCCCAAAACATTCATTTAGTCTCTCTTCTCCGCCCAGACCAGTCTCATTAGCTGTCACATCTACGTTGCCAATCTCTTTAGTTTTTACTGTTTCCAAAAGCATGTGAGATCCACAAGGCAAGCCAGCAGAGGACAAACATTATTGGACAGCTTGAGGCTGTTTAATGTGTTAAATGTTTACACCCTATACATCAGGGATTTATTAACCCATTGCACACCTTGACAACCTACAGCCCCTCAACATGTACCGTAAGTCAAGACATTAACAGCAGATTCCACAGAAGAGAGTGATATGAGAATGAGAAAGAGAAAGAGAAAGAGAAAGAGAAAGAGAGAGTGAGAGAGAGTGAAAATCTACAGACAGAGATGGTGAGACTACAGACACATAGTGATCTCCTAGCAAAGGGCCCAAAAAAAGAGAGAAAGCAAATAAACTTGTCTGGTGGTTTGATATAACTGTAAATATACTACAGTGGGATACAGTGTGGCCCATTCCAGAGTGCACAAGGCTTCTCTCAGTCCAGCCTTATCCATTCTAGGCATCTCTTCACTCAGTCCAGGGACCCTGGTGAGGCTTCTTAATCATTTGTTTGTTGATGGATGGCAGTTCGTTGAAGATAAGTAGCTTTGATTACAAATTTAATTTGGTCGAGCCCAATGGATCGTGTCAGATTGGCAAGCTGTCAAGGGCTCCAGACCTTCTACCAAAGTTGTTTTCTTTCATTAAAAGCTTCTCAGATAATGACATACTGTAATAAAAGGGTTATTTTTGGCTCCTCTCACGTTGTTATGTATTCTTTAATAAATCAGCTGCATTAGAGACTGACAGCCTGTTTGAAGTCCCAAAAGAGGCCAGATAATATGATTGAGCTCTTCCACGTCCTGGTGATTCTACACGCAGACACAACAAACCTCCCAGCCAGCGATGGCCACAATGCCCTTACAGCAGTAAACAGAGAGAGGGAGAGACGGAGGGGTGGAGGGAGGGAGGAAGGAAAGAGAAAAGGTCAGAGATCAATGGTTAAACACGCTCTTATCTAACCCATGCATGGATCAAAGACTCTGAAAATGTCTGCTCTATAGACTTACAGTACACCCTACATTCACACCAAGTCCTCAGAGAGGGTGAGAGGAAGGAAGATAGAGGGAGGGAGGGAGAGAGAGAAAGAGAGAGAGAGAGAGAGAGGAAGGGGGGGTTTGATTATGGCTGGCCTCGTGCTGTGAAGTGTGAAAATACAACAGAACAGAAGCAGCAATCATGTCATCGTCTCTAGCTTATTTACACAAGGACTGTAGCATATATCCAGCTTATCACACACACGACGAGAGCCGAATCACCTACAATGCATACATTCACACAATCCCACCAGACATCCATTTCTACCCACCAAAGCCAGTGTGTCCCAGCACAGCCATCAAACACACACACACGCACACACACACACTCTTGCTCACCCTACATCCACACCAAATACCCATAGAGGGCGAGAGGAAGGGGAGAAGCTCCAGAGCCCAGATCATTCCCTGCAAGTTCTCGGGGGCTGAAGAATGCGCGTAATTTGCAGGATTGCACCGACATCCGCCAAAGGCTGAGAAATAATAGAGCCCGGGGGGGGGGGGCTCCATTATTTCTCAGCCTTTGGCGGATCGGGGGCTCGGGTGAAAGACGCACAGAGAGGTGAAAGAGATATGCTTCATGGTCACACTCCCCCACATCACGCCCACTCTGCCCCAGGTCAGGTATTCCAGCTATCCTTCCCCTCCACCCATCTTTCAGAGTGTTCTTTCCCCTTGTATGTATTTAGGACTCGGTCATGAATCGCTTGCTGTGACGTCATTTACAGCTGTGCTTTGCAGAAGGAAACGTGTGACCCAGTTGTCAAAATATTCTCAGCTGTTTTAGGAGGTTGGGATCGGACTTAGGTGGCAGAGGTTGTAACGGTGTGTGTATGTGTGTCCATGCCTTTGTGTGTGTGAGTGTGTGTGTGTGTGTGTGTATTTGTGTGTGTTGGTGTGTAATGGAAAAAGTGGCACTCACGGACTGCATGGTGATGATGTGAGCTTTCACGCTGAGACCGATTTCTGTCAACTTGCCCACATGGCTAGGCGCTTGTGTGTTCATTCTAGGCAGAAAATCGAGTGTGGTGTCTGTGTATCTTTTTACCCATTTTCCACGCCATGCCTCTAAGTTTCCGTGTCTGCTGATGCTTGTCGGCACATAAACACACACATACACAGCGACTAACACATATCTCCCCTACAAACACTCACGCACAGAGACTGACACACTTCTTAGTCTTTCACACTCACACACATGCATAACGGAGAGAGAGAAGGAGAAAAAAAGACAGAGAGATTGGCAAACTTCTCTCTCTCTCTCTCTCTCTCTCTCACACACACACACACAAATATATGCAGTACGCACACACATACACATACACAAGTACGCTTCAGCTCTCTCCCACTGAGCTGGCAGAGAAGACACGGCTCACTGGCCTGCTCTCTTAAGCATGCTGCCTGTGGACTGCTCAGTGGAGACAGTGAGCCTCTGTGTGTGTGTGTGTGTGTGTGTGTGTGTGTGTGTGTGTGTGTGTGTGAGAGAGAGAGAGAGAGGTCTGGCTCCTCTGTAACGCTCAAAGAGGACATAAACAGTCCAGGAACTCATCCATTACCACAAGGGCTGGCTTAATCAATAAAACACAGGGTCTCACAAACTCAGTGATCTCTCCTGTTAGAGAGCAAACACACACACAATATTGCGGAAACACTTACACACACATACACCAATACTTCCAGAATAACATGATGCATTTTGCATTTTGCATTTTGTAGTACAGGACACAAATTAGGTTTCAAAGACCTGCCACTGCCTTTACCTACAGTGGGTACGGGTTGAGAATGCACCTTCTCCCGCGGGACTCCCGAAGAGATCCCGCAGGCCGTCAAGCCGATTTTTTTCGAGCCTAAGGCAATGTACCCAAACAACCACCAGGTGGCAGAAAGTTTCATCCCGCATTTCAAAATGATGAAGACCGCATATCCGTCAATAGTCGACTCCTTAATGTCATTTAATCATTACAATGAAGGTGATGACTGGCGAAATTATTCAAACAACGTTTCAATGAACCATTGTTGAAATGAATGAAAATGGTTATAGAAAATCGCCTACAGCCTAACGCCGACACAGCTGATTCTTTGATTGATTCTAAGCTGTTTTGATGTAGGGTATGGGTACTGGCGCGCTACAAACATGCTACCAATCAAATGTAATATTAGTAGGACTAGCCTACTTAGACACTTTAGTCATAGGCAACGTTGCCATGTTAATTTGGGCTAGAAGTGCTTGCTTGTGGTGGCGCTCCTGTTCGCTGCTTCTCCCGAATTGTGTTTGGCAAATTTGTTATTGGGGGAAACGCGGAGAAACGAGATGGTCAGTCCTCGTATTTTTTCTTCACGTTTCGGCTAAGTAATAGGCTACGTTAAAGTCTTCTTCCATATTGAACAGACGCTCGGCATGTCAGATTGCAGTTGCAGAGTTTTCGAATGTTTTACAACCCAGCTGGTATCCGCTGCTCATTCCGACATATCCCCACTCGGCGGTAGGCCTAGGCCTATTTAACTTTTTTTTTTCAAACAACGTGCCATTCCGACATGAGGTCATTAATAGGCTATTAATGTCATAACTATTAGGCTATCATTAGGCTTACTATGCATGGCTGTAGGCAGCTATGAGGCCACTGAGATCTGGACCTCATCGGTTTTGAGAGCTGGAAATACATGTGTTTGCTAAATATCGGTTGTTGTGCATCATGTTGCGTTCGCGACTCGGGGAAGTGAAAGCAGTTCTGTAAAGACATTGCAAGTTTTCATGGAGATCATCTGCGCCGCGCCGCGCAGCTGTAGCTGATTGTGAAAGCCGATTGGAAATACATAAGTTTAGAGCGAACGTTTCAACTATGTTTGCCATGGTAGACAAAAACACTCAAATAAAACAATAGCCTAAAAAACTAGATGCACCGCATAGTGGTCAGAGTTAAATTTCAGTTCTGTGATAGATAGTGGAAGATTAACTCTGACTAGAATTCTTTTCTGAGGAACTGCGAAAGTGTGCTTGCTCAAATGCGGTTCACCAATACTCCTTAATGTCATTTAATCATTACAATGAAGGTGATGACTGGCGAAATTATTCAAACAACGTTTCAATGAACCATTGTTGAAATGAATGAAAATGGTTATAGAAAATCGCCTACAGCCTAACGCCGACACAGCTGATTCTTTGATTGATTCTAAGCTGTTTTGATGTAGGGGATGGGTAAACTGGCGCGCTACAAACATGCTACCAATCAAATGTAATATTAGTAGGACTAGCCTACTTAGTAGTGGTGGGGGAAAAAATCGATTCTGTTCAGTATCGCGATATTTTGTGCACACAATTAAATCGATACTTGTAGCTCAAAGTATCGCAATACTTAATTATATAATTTAATTATCCATTTTACTTTTATTTGAGTCGAGTTTACTCAGGGTTTACTCTGATCACATTAAACTAGCTTATAAGGGGGGCACGTGTTGTGGTGTTTCATTGTGCATTCAACAGCAATAATAAATGAAAATGGCTTCACAATCACAACCTGTTATACACGACATTCGACACGTCTTTCACATCAAAAAAAGTGGGTGTATTTTGGTTTTCAACAAAAAGTGAATAATAAGGACCTTGACATGCACCATGCCATTGCAAAGTGAGTTGAACAGTGTTATTTTCCTAATTTTTTGTAATGACTTAGAATAATATGAGAGACATGAATAGCAATATATCGCAAAATCGAATTGCAATACTTGGTGTATCGCAATATGTTAAGAATCGCAATATTATCGAATTGTGGCCCAAATATCGCAATAGTATCGAATCTTAATTTTTTTGCCAATTCCCACCCCTACTACTTAGACACTTTAGTCATAGGCAACGTTGCCATGTTAATTTGGGCTAGAAGTGCTTGCTTGTGGTGGCGCTCCTGTCCGCTGCTTCTCCCGAATTGTGTGGCAAATTTGTCAGCAATCAGCTTAAATGTCAAATCATATTTATTTCTCTTTGTCGCCATGGTATTGGGGGAAACGCGGAGAAACGAGATGGTCAGTCCTCGTATTTTTTCTTCGCGTTTCGTTATAAGAAATATATAAGTAATAGTTAGTCTTCTTCCGTATTAGGCTACGGGACGCTCTTTGTTCCGTATTTTAAGGAACTACTCAATGCACACACACTACAATGAAAAACACACAAAGAAATCACTAAACATATACAACCTAATGACACTTTAATGCAGCGTTTCTCAAACTATGGGCCGCGAAACGTGGAGACTGCTGCTGGTCCGCGAGACATGGGGTGAAATTAGGTCCGGTGATCTGATAATTTGCTGCGCAATTGACCAAGCAACCGCGGACCGACAGAAAAAGAAAGCAAACGTTGCGGCGGAAATGCTTCCTAATTTGATGTGTTTAAACATAGAGACATACAATTAGGTGTGTCTGTTATTATGATAATTTTCGAGCATAACTGCTTGTCCATAGCTCAGTGACAGGTGTTAATAGCCTTGCCATAAGCACTGCTGCAGGTGCTTATTTTATTATGCGGTTAGAGCATATAAGCGCTTACTCATATAGACTATAACTCAGGGACAGGTGCAAAACCACCAACTGGGATGGATCGAAGGGCAAGCAAGCACTGCCACACAACGTGAAGGCCTTTGTGTTGTCAACACTAAACAGAAAGTTTCCTACGATGGGGAGAAGTGGCCGCAAGGACTGCATCGATAAGATCAACGAATACAGTAATGTTTTACAACCCAGCTGGTATCCGCTGTTCATTCCGACATATCCCCACTCGGCGGTAGGCCTAGGCCTATTTAACTTTTTTTTTTTCAAACAACGTGCCATTCCGACATGAGGTCATTAATAGGCTATTAATGTCATAACTATTAGGCTATCATTAGGCTTACTATGCATGGCTGTAGGCAGCTATGAGGCCACTGAGATCTGGACCTCATCGGTTTTGTGAAAGCCGATTGGAAATACTTAAGTTTAGAGCGAACGTTTCAACTATGTTTGCCATGGTAGACAAAAACACTCAAATAAAACAATAGCCTAAAAAATAACTGCATGCGTAATGGACACGGCTCTATATCCTAAATAATTTTCGAGGTTCGCCATTTGGTAATATGACCTATCCTTACTGACAATAATTTAGATTGAGCACAACTAAAGTTGCACGAAGGCAAAATACAGTCCTAAAAGCCTATTCTATATAGCCTGGCCAATATTGTAGATGTGCAAAAGCAGCATTTGCGTGCGTGCTTGCCGGTGAGGTGTAGCCTACAAAAATGAGCATAACATCTGATTATTAAAGTATGGCTATAGGATATAGGCTAGAGAAGAGTTGGTTTAAAATTCAAGTGTAGTAAAAAAGTTTGTGCACATCCCCGGTCAAGGTGCAGAACAAGAGTAGGCTAAATCATAAAAAAATGGAAAAAGGTTCGCACACTTGAAATCCTTCTTTTATAGGATATAGGCTAGAGAAGAGTTGGTTTAAAATTCAAGTGTAGTAAAAAAGTTTGTGCACATCCCCGGTCAAGGTGCAGAACAAGAGTAGGCTAAATCATAAAAAAATGGAAAAAGGTTCGCACACTTGAAATCCTTCTTTTTTGATTTGATTTGGTCTTCTTCAGATTAAAATTCAAGTACGTGCGCTATTTAACCCCTCGAGACCGACTGCAGTCTGCTGACACAGCCAGACGACTCTCCCAACCCATTCATTCGTTTTGGCCGATATAATCCATTCATTCGTTTTGTGCGTAGGCCTATATAGATTCCTGCATGCTGCATTACCGTGACCCTTATGATTTTTTTCTCATTGGAATACAGCAGGACAGAATGCCTTTTATCTAACAAACGCAAAAGCTGAGATTGTTGGAAGGACTAGGCTACTCAACAAACTTGTTTTTCGTTTCTGGGAGATCTCGTTATCGTTTTGGATTGTCGGATTTTTATACTTATTGTTTGGACTTATGGACAATGAACTTTGAGGGGTGGTTGTTAGTGCTTTACAAAGCTTTGTGTTAATAAGTGTCGGTCCTCCTATCCTTCAGCTCACTGCGCGATGCAGTTGCGCATAGTGGCCACGAAGTCATTAACTGTTTACGACACAATACATGATATTTGTGTTTTTCGTTTCTTAGATTTAATGCATGTTTGACATGTAAACAGGCCTTCAGTCCGTTAACTTAAGGCCTTCTTTTGCATGGGGTTGCTCGCATCCGCCCGTAACCTAGACTATTATGTGCGTAGTGGCTGCATACTCTTATAATAAGAGGCAAATTGTTACAGGACAACTTAAACTGACTTCCCCAATGCTTCCCCGCAGCACATTACATTTTAATATAGGCTAATATAGGATGAACAAAGTTTATGCTATATTAAATCCAGTAGCCTAATAATTCTATGTGCCACGTCCGATTTCGCAAGTGATGTAGTAGGCTACGTTTAAACATCGACAAACGTCTGTGAGACTACCCATTTTATGAAGAGCAATTGTCTTGTGCGATCATTCCCCCTCCCCCACACTTGTCTAAGCAGTTCACTAGACATTATAGCCTACCTGTATGCGGCATTGGACGATTGCCTCCCTCCCCCCTCTCTCTCGACAGACACTTCCTGGCACTAGGGCTCGGGATCATGACATCAAAACTTCGCGGGCACAGCCACATTGGCAGCTTCACTCCTTAGTTTACTATGGATTACTATGGATTTACTCCCGCCTTTTAGTGTGTTCCTGTTACTTAGTTTTTGCCTTCTTGGTAGTATGATGCTGTGTAGTGGGGTGTAACAGTGCAACCCACGATCGCAAGAGGAAAAGAATAAATCGCTACTATTTCTGCTTCTTGTCTTGTGCATCTGAATGAATGGATATTACGTTCAGTGCGCTACCAAATGGCGGCGATATTCCTAGAATGCAAGGCGTGTGCCCGAGCCCTATTATGTAAATGTAAAAATGTGTGTGTGTGTGTGTGTGTGTGTGTGTGTGTGTGTGTGTGTGTGTGTGCGCTGAACCACAAATTCACATATTAACTTTTCTTTTCAGCAGACATCGCAATCATAAAAAAATCGCAACACTTTTTAATAAAATAATGCCTCTTGTCTTAATGGGTTCCGGAGGTTCGTAGAGTAAGTTTTGAACCCCGGTCGCTGACGTATGATTAAGATGCCTCAACCATTTACGCCACAGTTCGAGTGTCAATTTCTTCGCACTTAGCCAACAAATATAAAGGATTCAGTCAGTCGAGTTCATTTAGCCTATTTGCGGCATGCACTTGAAACGCCGATCAAAAGTTCTGACATGTTAAACTGACGTTAGTCATTAATTCACCACATGATAAAATGCTGTTATATTGACGCACAGTAGCCCACGGTAGTCTATGTCTATCTCTGAATCAACATGAACATGCATAACGAGATCCATATATTCTAAGTTGCTAGAAACTTCTTTTGCGGAGCTAGGCCTATAGTCGATGGTTACAATGAATCACCCTCACTGCCCTATCGCATATCTGACCATCCATTGTTATAATGTTACAAAATGCGCGATCTTCTCCAATCATGTAGCCTACGGTTATAAGTAAAGTGACATGATAGGCATGTAGGCCTATTAAAGACATTTCTGTTAAATACGTTTTATTTTCAGTTGTCAAAAGTGGTGGGGACAAAATCTGTGATAAAGTGCTGGGTAAGCTACCCAGCGTCGCCGGTTAAAATGAACATGCCTCCGTTTTAAAATAGCCTAGCCTATAGGCCTACACATTTCTAAGTATTCCTAACATAAATGTAGCCTAAATGTCCATCTTGTCCATCTCTTTCGTCTTCGCCTTGACAATAATAGCCTATTCACGGAAATGCGGTCTTGTAACCGTAATGAATTAATGAATTAATCTAAGGTTGCCTATATCGAGTCTTTCAGGTTGAATTGAAGGCTTCTAAAACCATTTTCATTAATTTCAACAATGGTTTATTGAAACGTCGTTTGATTATAATTTCGCCAGTCATCACCTTCATTTTAATGATTAAATGAGACGGATATGCGGAGCATTTCTCTCCCTCTCCATTGACCAAAACGTTGCTCTGGCATCTCTGCTGGACTGACTGAGTTATAGGCTACGTCGAGTGAGAGAGCCAGCTGTGAGGTACGCTGTAAAACATTCGAAAACTCTGAAACTGCAATCTGACATGCCGAGCGTGATGTCTCTTTTCTCCGCTTGTCACCAGCGCGGTGTCTTCGGGTTTTTCCGTGTTTTCCGGTATGAGCCGAACCTTCCTTTTATTAAGGCGGTCTTATGTTGCCCCCTTGCGGTTGCAGTTTTAATTAAAGTCCCGATGCTTCGGGAGTCCCGATGTGCGGGAAAGAAAGGAGCATTCTCAACCCGTACCATCTGTAAAAGCAACACCAAACCGACAAACTCAGTACGATAGATATACGCTCTTATTCTGTGAATTATCTGTCTGCACCCAAAGCTGGTGTGCTTTCAGTCCCTTCTACCCAAAAAACACCATCTGATTTGATAGCACACACGTGGGACAATATCTCTGCTCGCGTGCAAAGGGCTCACTTGAAATTGATGTGGCACAAAAGGACCCAAACCAGATAAAATCTTTGTGTTTGCACAGTCCCACGCCCATTCGAGTGGTTGCCACGTCAACCCATCAAAACACTTGATAAGCTCCGTCTGGTGAAACCCCAAGAGTCGCATCAGAAATGAAATCTCCTGATCGCTGTTAAAAGCCAGAGGTGCAGACAGTGGTGCTGAATGAAATGCTTCTTGGTCTACAGCATGATGACATACAGTATAAAGAACATTAGTTATTCCTGTCTTTAGTCAATGTTAACACTTCAATTGAGGTGTCTACTCTTTTAACCATTCAGAGTGCCTGAACATGGATATACATGATTAAAAAAAGGACAGCAACAGAGAAATCAAATGGACATATCCTCATTACAAGTCCCACAGTAGTTTCAGTTTTTTAACACACAAAACTACTGCACTGCACTGTGAGTGCATGTGCGAGAGAGAAAAAGTGAGAGTGAGAGAGAGAGAGAGAGAGAGAGAGAGAGAGACATCTGCTTGGGTTTGGGTTTCTCAGACAACCAGTGCCCCATCCTCATCTTACCACTTAAGACTACGCAAACAAGATAAGCATTCTTAGGAGTTCTGAAAACATTCCTTAATTTGTGTTCACGGCCTCGACCTGATTATTCATTACCCCCCTTGCAAAGTCACCCTGTTTGGATTCGACCAGGATGAATGAACCCTCACAGGCACTCCACTGAGTCATTCATCCACTCCAACCTGGAGAAAACCTCTCTCTCTCTCACACACACACACACACTCTCTCTCTCCCTCCCCCGCCTCGCTCTCTCTGTCCAACACACACACACACGCACACGTGCACACACACACACACACACACACACACACACACACACACACACACACACACACACACACACACACACACAAGAAGACAGAGTCAAACACCCATACACATCCCCATATGCACAAATGCTTGCACACTAGTTCAGAAGAGCAACACGTAGGCTATGCATTCCATATGGTCGCATAGTTTCTTTCCCTGCGCAGGGATGAGAAAGGGATGAGAGAGTATCCTCTTCATTTTCACCAATATGCTTCCATCCACTCACCCACCCCCGTGAACCGGCAATAAAATACCCCTGAAGGGATTTCTGGGGGTGGGGAGGAAGCGAGTGTGCAGGCAAGGGGCAAAGAGATCTCGAGTAATTGGGATCATTTGCAGTGCACATGGGGAAGGAAAAAAACCCTATTCAGTAATCAAACAGAAACCAATTCTAAGGAGTCTTTAGTTTGATCTACAACTATGCTGTCGGAGAGCTGATTGTGCGTCGATGTTGATAAGTTTGATGGGGGTATCTCACCTGCCCGTCATGAGTTGACTTCGAGAAGGGCTGCAGAGAGGCTGCACGTAATAATTCTCCAACTTCACTCCGGTGGCGGCGAGTCTGTCTATTGCCGGCGTCTTGATTTCAGATCCGTGATAACCCACATCGCGGAACCCTTGATCGTCGACCATGATAAAAATGATGTGCGGTTGGGATGGGGATTTGTCCAGTTCGTTGACGTGGTTAGGTAGCCGGGCGTTTATATTACCCCAGGATGAATAACCACAGATAGTACAACTGAGCACCGATAAGGAAGTCAGCATTTTCAAAGCCAACATCTTTCACCACCGGCGTTTCTCCGTCTCAACGTGAAGTCATGAGCTCTTCTAAGATCGCAGGACGAAAACGGCTTTTGACGTTAAAAATGTCATGAGATGCTCTATGCACAGCGCTTATATTGCCGTATGCCATGCTGACCACAGAGCATGCATAGCGTGTGCATGGTACGCTCGCGCACTGGCGGGTGTAACAGAAGCGCTTGGAAATCGGGTTCGCATTGTCTGACTTGCCGCGGTTGTCGAGGTCCACCTCTATGTTAATCTCTGCATGTCAACGGAAGACACCGAAATCCCCGAAAAGACCGTCAGCAAGGCGAAACGGGTTAAACCTAAAACATCTAATTGAACCTTCCCCTTTCTTCGCGACAGCTGTGGCAGCAGGTTCTTCTGAGTTTGAGTATCACGTTTGCAGAGCTTGAGCCGTGTTGACACGCATGTTCCAGTTTTGCTGAACCGAATACTGTTTCCCACAATACACTTTTAAGTTGAGCTACCATGAGTGTCCCAGGAGCGTCTCCAAAAGAATGAAATTCAGACCCCCCCTTAGACTCTTCATGTTACCTCAATGGTTCTCCTCTGGCACATCTGCCTTAAATTCGCCACTCCAAGTTGTTGCAAGCCAATGACTATGCGTTTAAGTCCTTCCCTCCAACCGCCTGCGCCAGACCGACACAGCTTATGTGTATGGTAGAGCTGTTTTTGAGATGAGCTAGAATACATGTAATTGGAATAGCTCTAAGTAGTACTTTTTCGCCTTCTGGAGTCACCAAACAGTAACTAGGACTCACTGATGCGGAACAAATGCCAACACTTAACTCCCGTTACACTGTGAGAAAAGGGAAAGTCAGGGCTGTCCAATTTACCAAACCATTGCGATGCAATTGCACATTCCAGTATAGTTTTGTATGAAACACAACCTCATGTTCGAAAGGTCATTGAACATTCAATGGAAACACAAAACATGGAATACAACAAGCTAGGCATATTTCATATAATTGAACATTGTATTATTATTATTACGTTATTACATAAGACCGCAATTAAGAGACACCTACATGTAACTCTTTAAGCCTTTAAACACAAGCCTTTTAACACTGAAATATAGCTTATCAAGCAGATATCAGTGTTGCCGCACTGTGCATAGTTTTCGCATAGAACCATGCAGTCTTTAAAGAACCTTAGGCGTGCCATTGATGAAGCATGCTTTTCTAAGAGTATGCTTTGAAACGAAGAAAAGGTGGTTTCACAATTTCTTTTCACAACACTTTACATGCTTCTCAACAGCCATATCTCAACTTGCTCACAATCTATCCTATGGATTGATGAGATAGTTAAAACTTAAAAGTGCTCTAAGCGATGTCACTTGGTTTTTAAGCTAAAACGTTTTTGTCCCACACAGCTGCCTGTCAACCAAATACACTCTAAAAAGCACTGTCTCTGTGCGCGTTCAAGAGAGTTTGCATGTAAGGGAGGGACAAGCTAGCTCCCTGTTTTGTTTGAACGTCAACAGAAGTGACATTCCCTTAGTGCACCTTTAATATTTATGAAGCGATTTTGGCTACCTCGTCTGATGTGAGTGCCCAGTACTTGTCTCCATAGTAGTGACCCAATAACACTGAAGTGACTAAGTTTAAACTTAAATTAAACTATTAAGCTGAAAGAGAAATGCTGCATTCATTCTAGATATTTCTAGAATCTATGTGCAACAATGTCCACATTACAATTAAGTAAATCCAATGGGTTGTTTTTTGTCAATGTAGAGTATGTCCCTAAATCACGTTATTCTGTACTGTAAAGAATGTTATTAAAGGTATCTCTGTGGGAGATTGTCATACATTTTATGTCGACACACCATTCAGGTGAACAGCGGAAATAAATTAAATTAAATGGCAACCAGAACTATTTTAATGTACTATTTGATGTGCCTGTTCAAGTAACCTAGAGACTTTCAGCCTTCCGTGTTCGTTCAAAAAAGGCATCTAACACCCTCATTCCATGGGAAAACTACAAGTAGGCCATACTGAGATTGAATCGTATAAATGGAGGTCCATGTCATAAAACCCACTCAGGGCACACCTATTTTAACATGTAATGTAACACCTATTTTAATATTTAATATAACACCTTAATATTTACCCCAGAAGAAGAGGCACCCTTACAAGAACTTTAGCACAAAGAGTGCATTGTTCAAATATGAGCGAACGTATGAGCCATTCAGCATAAATGAGAAATCAGAAAGAAATTGTTGACACAGAGATTTAATCACCTTGGAGAGGAAAGCCATTTGCTAGCTGCCTTCTTTATTATAAATAGAATGTCAATTCACCGTTTTGAAATATCTTCTGAAAATGTCAGACTCCAGCAGCTCAGGCCTACTGTACGTGCTGTTAAAGTGTCAACAAATAACCAGCTGAGTGACCTGGGATTTCTCTGCCCCGACATTATGCTGCGCCCACCAACCCAGCCAGAAAGGACCCATTCAGTTGGAGTTATCTCATTGGCTGTGTTTGTTTTTCTAGGTACACGGCAGCCGCTCTCCCCTCACACCCCAGCAGCACAGCGGAGTGTTGTGTGACACTGCTGCCGCAGGAGCGTGCCCGGGACTCCGAGGTTAAGTAGGAGGTGTTATGTGTCCAAACAGCACAGGTCCTAGAGCAGGTCGCAGGCCAAGTCAACACTGTGGTGTTGTTGCCAGTGCTGTAGGACTTGATCAGTCACCTGGCTGTTTCAGGAGGACTAAGATTTATCTATTTGGAAAATACTCAAGGTGCTTTGGTTAGATATATGGTTTGCAATGCTAAAAAAAAGAGAATGCTGAAAAAATGTAAATCCAGATAAAGATCTTTTTATTTTATCTTTCAGAGGGTTTTTTTTTTTTTTTTTGCAAGGATGATGTCTAATCATACCTCAACATGATCACAGATTCTCCATTTCACGTATTTCCCCCATATTCTCTAAAACTTGCCATATGCTTGTCCCCCTGATTGCGCCTCTCCACACAGAAAGGTGCCGTGCTCCCTCTGTGTTCACTCCAGGGCCCCTGATCACCATGAGGGAGGTTCTTTGGCGGACCTGATAAAGGCCTGCTGAAGAGAAAATGTAGGAATGGGAAGATGCCAAGCGCTCGCCCTTTAGCTGCAATGTCCACGGTTATCTGTGGTCATGTGTGGCCAGTTTGCCAGAGCTTGGTGTGTTTGTGTTTTCTGGAGAATGTCCGGAGCTGTAATCATTCTTCTTGCTACACGCTCTCCAGTGTCATCATTCATCTTCACAAGATTGTTTGAGGCAGCACATTTGCCAACCTGATAAGCGCACAAGTATGGATTTAAGTTCAGACCTGTCTTGGGCTGCGCTGCAGCAAATGAGCTAAACTGAAGTAAGGTGTTTGTTCATTTCTGATCCTCACTGAGCAGAGTCGTTTTCTTTCCACTTTGTATAAAACATTACTCTTATGGTTATGTTAGGTTGATTAACATTACAGTTAATGTCAATGTTAAGATGATAGGCGCAAGCGTAACATAAGTGTTTCAGATTCAAACAAAAAGCGAACAGTGAGGATGTATCCTAGCTTCCTCTTTCCTCCCTTCTCTGCAATGACACTTCCTGTTTTAGCATTATTATTTATTTAGTTCCCACACCATACCACACACACACACATACACACAGTGTGAAAACGTTTTATGTACATACAGTACATGCACACATTCATGCAAGCACATACAGTACGCACGCACACACACACACACACACACAAGCAAGTGTCGCACAAAGATAAGCAAAACACAGAGGAAACCCTCTCCTTGACTGTTGAGTGCACCAGAGGAGGCCCAAGCACAACACCCCCTCCATTCTTTTGAATGGGACACTGCTTGTCTGCGCTGCCTGCTGCCAGGCCCCCCTGAACATTTGAATGGAGCCAGCCTCCCCCCAAGGATAATTGCCTCATTGTTGTGACTCATTTTATTAGCAGAAATGTCCCTTTAAAACAACACGCTCACATCTGGCCCTCACTCCTTTGATCCCCTCCCGCTCAGTCATTAAACGTTGACTCACTGTGATCTATTTAGATTAGAGATAATCATGTTTGTTCACAATACCTTTATGTATCCAAATAATGCTAGTTTCGTACGAATGTTTATGTGGGTCATGACATCCGTCATATGAGATACATCTTATCTCACCCGGAGTGGGTCTCTGTTGACCAGGAATGAGTTGTGCCATTGCCCTTATCAGTGCATTTAAACAGATTGCCTGGTGGTATGCGAATGGTGACCTGCCCCCACTACTGACTCCAATCCGCCTCAGCTGGCTTTTTTCTCGACTTAACCCTTTATCACGCCGACATGTTTGAATTCCATCCACCCTGGGAGGGCTTACTTACTGTGTCGTGACTGCGGCTTAACCTCCGCGTGTTGGTGTAGGTGCGCGGCCGGTGCTGAATGGAAACAGGATCCCCAACCCCCCCCCCCCCCCCTCTCCCCTCATGCGAGCAGGCAGGTGTTGACACGGGGGATCACAGGTGGGAGACGAGGCACAGGTGAGGGCCTGTAGGATCAGAGGCACTCGTCTGTGGCCTTCGCAGCGGCAGGCATTCCGGGTCGCCCCGGCTCACTTGCATACCAGCGCTGCAGCCTCTCCATTCTCTTCACCCTTCCATGTGGAAACCATTAAGCTGAGTTGCAGAAGATGTCAGAGTGGATTAAAACATCATACATGCAACAGCAAGACATACAATGGATTGTAGGGTAAGTTCATAAGCTCATACAAATCACGCTCCATTCTAGTATCATATGCTTGTGCACACATTCGAGACCACATCCGCACGCCCACTGACACATGTGACAGTAGTGCTGACCTTTGATTCTAGTCCAGTCAAGAGGTGTAGCAGAGATGTGGTCACACCTGGTCACCAGCTCACTGCACACTAGAGCAGAATGTGAGCACGTAAAGAACAGATACTGTATGTTGATTTGTGGAATATATGCGTATTAAAGAAATACTGTACAATGTTGATGATGAAACAAAATGTTTTTACAGTTTTACTGGTGTTCAGAGGTTAACAACACTCTCAAATAAATGACAATTAAAGTACAAAATGTCATTACTTCAATCAAACAAACCGAAAGGAGATGTTTTGTCCCATTCCGCCCATGCGGTGTATATCTAGTTCAGCATCTGGCCTGTCACATGTAACGTTTTCATGGATTGCGTGTAGTAGAACCTCTGCCGGGGCCTTGGTAGGCATGGATATGTTCCACTGTTCTCCTGCAGCCTTGGTAGACATGGATACTGTATGTTCCACTGTTCTCCTGCAGCCTTGGTAGGCATGGATACTGTATGTTCCACTGTTCTCCTTCAGCCTTGGTAGGCATGGATACTGTATGTTCCACTGTTCTCCTGCAGCCTTGGTAGGCATGGATACTGTATGTTCCACTGTTCTCCTGCAGCCTTGGTAGGCATGGATATGTTCCACTGTTCTCCTTCAGCCTTGGTAGGCATGGATACTGTATGTTCCACTGTTCTCCCTGTCACTTGACTGACACGGAAATTAACCAGAAAACACAGCGCTGGAATTTCGACTCCTTCTTCAATTCACCCAGATACTTGCCATTCCATGCATCTCTCTTCACACCTTCAGTTGTGTTCTGTCATGAACAGTGCCCCCTGTGGTCAGGAAGTTCCAGGAAGATGTTGGATCCCAAACATCTATTTCCTCTCCTCGGTCCTCCAGGTCGTGTCATTCAAATCATTCAAGGCATCTCTTAAAAATTATTTGTGAGTGAGCATGTGGCGACCCAGCACATGTGTACCTGTAAGGGAGACTTTTGGTTTACCCTTTCTTCACAGATGCAAAGCAGGCATGTAGCTATCTGTCATGAATCTGTGTGTGTTTGGGTGTTGGTGAGGGGTAGTTGGTGGGGGTGAAGACAAAAAAAGGTTGACAGATACTTATTAGTCCTTTATCTTAAGCACAGCTGCATTTAACATTTCTCTGCCAAAAACTACTTTTCCCTTGCTGGTCAATTCTATAAGGAAATCCTAATCTATCTGCTGTTGCACTGAACAATGTGACAGGGTATCAGGTATACAGAGCTTTCAACTGGAAACAAAAGCAAGTCTGAACATTCAACGTTTTAGAGGGTCTGAACAAAGGTATCTATTTTCTGAACCGTATCAGCAGATCCTATCAGATAGAGATGACTTTGATATGACTGAGGTGGCCCGCACTTTGAGTGTTGTGGTATAATTCAAAGGTATGCATACCAATGGGACCCGTGTATGAGCATGCAAGGAGATGTGGATAAAAAACTGTGTAAAGAGGGGGGAGAAGATAGATTAGAGGAAGCAGAAGACAGAGAAAATAAAATGTTTCTTAAATAATTAAATGAACTCGCAATTCTAAAGGCTTTCAGTTTCAATATCTGTCACATCACATACATTCCCCAGGTCAAAAATGAGTAACGATGTCCAAAAATGGACCGATTACCGCTTCAGCATTCTTACGCTGAGCGGGAGCAAAGTAAACAACGGTGCAAAGACAAATGGCCGCAATACCCAGAGGCCCCATTGCCTCCGAGCCATGCTATAACTATCAAGATTTGTGTCGCTTTTTCAGCAAGGTTGCTTTTTTCTCTTTTCTTTGCCTTTTTTCTCTCTCTGTCTTTTTTAGCCACGTGGGCCGCCGCTGGAGAGACCCGTGCGTCCGTCGCTGCAGAGAGCGAGAGCTTAATGTGTTCTCCAGTTGGCTCAGATGACTGGATCAACAAGCTTTTTGTTTTCACTCCAGGGCTCCTGGAGTTAGTGTGACCTCCGACGCAAGTTGCCAGACGCTCGAAGGCGCATCCTGGGACTGTACAAAGCCGAGTGTTAAAGCGAGCTTTTTGGAGATACAAAAGTAATCCCAGCTATTTGCCATTGAAAAAAAAAAAGAAAGAAAAACGGATATGTCAATCAGGTTTTGGATGAGGGGTTATTAAGCATGAAAAATGGCCTAAGAGAAAGAGGATCGAAAAGGGACAACATTTTGTAACTTAATCATGCTGGACAGGGAGTGTTAGATTCTGGTCCAGGATCTCCCTCTGGACAAAATGAGTATCTGTTCACCTCTTCAAGTGCTCCATGTCTGTCTCAGCTGTTGTAGTTTGTCCCTTGTCCCCACCCTTCTTATGTTACAAAGGAAAAAACAGAGAGACAGACAGAGAGAGACACAGCGAGACATAGTCAGAGAGAGAATGCCATTCTCCATCTGTTTCTCCAGGTGGGTCCTGGGGTCCTGATTCCTCTGCTGATATTGGCTCACTGACACAAATGACTATGGGGTGGGAGAGAGAGAGAGAGAGAGAGAGAGAGAGAGAGAGAGAGAGAGAGAGAGAGAGAGAGAGAGAGAGAGAGAGAGAGAGAGAGAGAGTGGGGAGATGAAGGATTGATGAAATGAACACAAGCTGATGCACGACAAAAAAGTGAAAAGTAGAGTTTACTTGTATGGCTTTGCCCACCAGTGTCTCTAAGATCTGACAGTCTACAGCAGTCTAACATATCCTCCCTCTAACACCCCCTTCCCCCCTATCAACTGTCTGTCTATCTCTCATACACACATACACACACGCATTCACAGCAGTTTACGTGTGTCGTCGTCACTCACTGATGTGCTGTCACTGTATGCTGATGCAACTTGTTGAGTGAGTTTGCTCCTCCGACAGCAGCCAAGGACGGAATCTCTCCACAGCCAGTATACACAGTCATATCCCCCAAAGCAGATGGAGCCGCTCCAGGGTGACTCAACACTGCTACACCCATGCATCATCATCATCATCATCATCATCATCACTGCTCTCCCCAAGAGTTTGGTTTTCAAACATAGTTTAACTTTTCAAAGATCACAACTTTTGCCTGTTATATTTATTTTGAAGTACATAGTCAATGTCCTGTTGTGTGAGTGAAATGTGTTCACAATGTGTTCCTTGCTCCATTTGACTAGGAATTGGCTGAGAATTCCAGGGCTACTTAGAACAAGTTGCGGCCACTCATCTATAATCTTCAGTAGTCTGTGTCCATCTCACACGCATCTCATACCAGCATGTTAGGACGTCATCATAGTTGTTACCACATTATTACCAGGGCAGTGGAGTTTGCACACTCCAGGCTGCTGCAGAGCAGGCAAAGAACTTGCTGCAAAGAAAACAGTGTACCTACCTACCATGCCTTCTTTAGGATCACAGTAATCAGCCCGGCCTCAAAACATTAGCGGCTGACCAGGAAATCTCCCGATTCTCCAGATTACCCCTCTACTACTTCTCTCTCTCTATCTCAAGACGCTACAGTCCATACGGAATACATAAGCATCTAAGTATTCAATATATTTTAAGAACTTTTTGAAACATGATAGTAAGATGACATTACACTCTTTTACATTGTATTTATTTGCTATTCCTTTGAAAAATGTACATACTGTATGGTAGCAGCTAATTGATTTTCTTTTACATTCAGTTAGAATGTTTGAAAGGGAAAAACGTCTTTCACGAATGTTTAGACATACAGTACACAGAAGATATTGATTAAAAATAAGTATATTAAAGTATGTGTAACGGGTGCTAGCTGGTTAGCTATGCTGTGGAACGTTAGTAAACCTCACTCCCCGACGCTTCAAGAGCGCTGCTGGCATGAAAGCTAGTAGCCTGGGCTTTTAGCTGGATTGTTAGCGCGCTCGACTCCCGATCCGAGGTGCTGCTGTCTCGCGGGTTCGAGTCCGGGCGTGTGCAGGGCTGGACCGCGGTGGTTCCACACAACGCAGGTTACATTGGTGCCGTGACCCGGATCGGGAGTGAGGTTTAGGGGGGTGAGTGTAACGGGTGCTAGCTGGTTAGCTATGCTGTGGAACGTTAGTAAACCTCACTCCCCGACGCTTCAAGAGCGCTGCTGGCATGAAAGCTAGTAGCCTGGGCTTTTAGCTGGATTGTTAGCGCGCTTGACTCCCGATCCGAGGTGCTGCTGTCTCGCGGGTTCGAGTCCGGGCGTGTGCAGGGCTGGACCGCGGTGGTTCCACACAACGCAGGTTACATATGTTACTGTGTTTAAATCTTCCTGAAGCTGTGACATGGGCTCCTTTCAATAAATGTGTTTTGAACAAACAAAATATTTAGTCCTCCATCCTATAATAACGGGGTTTGTGTTTATTTTGATAGTGTTACTACCATCCAGACGGAAACATATAAAATGAGAGGAAACAGTAAAGTTTTACTTCTCTCTGACCTTGACTCATGTATCCTATACATTTGACACACACTCACAGATGTCTCTCTCTCTCTCTCTCTCTCTCTCTCTCAAAATTCATTGTCTGTGCAGTATATCGTAAATCCAACACCCCCTAGACTGAATGTTGGTTCATGTGGGATGGCAGTGCCAAGCCCCAGAGGCCCCCAGACCAGCATGTTTGCACGTGGATACCGGGTTGCATAGAGCAAGACCCATTACTCTCTCCTTCCCTGCTGAAAAAACCAGCCTGACCAGCTAAAGGTGGTTTGCTGGTTGACCAGCTTGTTAACCAGCTTGTTTGACCACCCTTTGATGGTTAACCAGCTAGACCAGCAAAACTCTCGCGAAAACACACCTTCAGCTGGTTTACCCAGCTTATGATGGTAATTCAGCTGGTTTTGATTGTCGTACCACCTTAAGCTGGTCATTTTAGTTGGTGTTGCTGGTCTACATTGCTGGTTTTTACTGGCCACGCCAGCTTATGTTGGTCATTCTAGAAAACCAGCTTGACCATCTTTGTCAAGCTGGACAGGCTGGTCACCAGCATGACCATCTTAAACCAGCTGTATCCCAAACGACAGGCTGGTCACACCAGCACGACCAGCTTCCTCAGATGGTCACGCCAGCATGTCTAGCTGGTGGCCTAACCAGCTACACCAGCAAGACCAGCAATAAGAACTGTGTTTTGGGCAAAGACCAGCTAAAACCAGCTAAAACCAGCTACCAGCCTAAGCTGGTTTCTTGCTGGTTTTTTCAGCAGGGTTGTTTCCCACTGGGGATTGCCAGGCCAGAGCAGACAGATGCAGAAGGGCATCGGGGAGCATGATGCCTGCTGCCCTGTGAACTCCCCTGGGAGGAATCCATTACCCAGCCCTCCCCACACCCCACCCTGCCTCCTGTGAACCGCACAGAGACCCTGTTGTGCTGGAGCAATGTGAAGGTATGGGTAGAGCAAGGAAGAAGCAGAAGAGAACGAGTGAAAGAGAAAGAAGGATGGAGGGGAAAGGAAAGACAGACAGGTAAGGAGAGAGGGAGAGAAAGAGAGAAGGAGGAGAGTTGAGTGTCACTCTGCAAGTTTTTATTATTCATAAATGCTATATTGTAATGCTATGCATTAGTATTATGTCTGATTCTTACCTACCCTAACAACAACCCTTACAAGCGAACAGACAAATTAACAAAACAGGCGTCTGATTTGATGGACTAATTTCATGCGTCTGTAATTGATTATATTTCAGTATGTAAATGTGAAGAGGCAGAGGGAAAGAAAGAGAGCGCAAAAAGAAACTGAGGACCACAGACCAAAAGGTCTGCAGAGACTTCAGGCTGCGCGTGGCGTATGTCAACACGCCACTCTCACGCAATTAGTTTGCCCCAGCTTTACAAGATGCTCAACTCTGCACACAGGAAGCCCACTGTTGCCCAACAAGATCTATTTTTAGCCAGCTGAAATGCATGTTGGGGCAAGCCCACCACCCGCCCCCCTTCATAAATGTGTGTGTAGCGAGATTTGCCGTAATCAGAGGCCCAACAGGCCAGCAGACACTAGGTGAATGAGCACTGTTCCACTGAAGCACAGTGACTTTCTTTCACCATACATAAGCCTGTTGAAAAGACATTTTGCTTCTAGCAGAGGTCTAGTTGAGATGCAGAACATGCAAGTTAAACCAAACAGCTAACTCTAACATCTTTGTCTCTATTTTTCTCTCTAGGCCTCAGCATATGATGAATTTGTGGACTTAACTTAAGATTTACTCAAGGTGATGCAGAGAATAGGCTAAACAGCTGGAGTCACAACTGGCAGTTAAATATCATCAACTGAAGATCAGAGTAGCAATCAAAAAAATAATAAAAGGTGATGTTTAGCAGTTGTGAATAAGACACACACACACACGCACACACACACACACACACACACACACACACACACACACACACACACACGTATACAGTGGGTACGTAAAGTACTCAGACCCCTTTACATTTCACTCTTTGTTTCATTGCAGCCATTTGTTAAAATCAAAAAAGTTATTTTATTTCTCATTAAAGTACACTCAGCACCCCATCTTGACAGAAAAAAATCAGAAATGTAGACATTTTTGCACATTTATTAAAATGAAAATGTAAAATATCACATGGTCATATGCAGGGCTGTACGCTAAGCTTTTTCACTAGGAGCACAGGTGCTCCTAAATGAAAAAGTTTAGGAGCACAGAAAAAAATTTAGGAGCACTATGAAATTTCATTGAAAACCTTCTTGCCTTAAGCAGGATACAGATCATTCACAGCAGTGGCAATAGTCTCTGCTCAAACACAGAAAATGGCTTGTCTTGTTTCTATTTCATATTTTGAATTCAGAATTTGTATTTTGTTATCAATTTATAGCATTTTAGGATCTGCATAATTACTTATAGCTTAAAGGAATACGCCACCCAAAAATGAAATTAAGCTAGTCTCGGTCACCCCCAGAGTTAGAACAGTGAAAAAAACACGGTTAAAATCAGTCCGGGCATTCTCCTGCTTTGGGAGCAGCGATTTTAGCTTTAGCTTAGCACAGTTGCTGTAGAGGAAGGGTGTCAGTGAGCACGTCCTCCAAAAAAGTGACCGAGACGTCTACATTTTTTTCTAAATATATTTTGGATTTTAAAGCTAAAATCGCTGCTCCCAAAGCAGGAGAATGCCCGGACGGATTTTAACCGGGTTTTTTTCACTGTTCTAACTCTGGGGGTGACCGAGACTAGCTTAATTTCATTTTTGGGTGGCGTATTCCTTTAAAATATTCAGTAAACTGAATACTTCATATTGATTACACTGTAATGATATTACAGGGGTGGTGTGTAGGTCTAATTGAGTGCCTGTCACTTTAAGATGTACGTGAACATAATTAGGTTTCATTCGGTTTTAGGAAAAGAGTCAAGCATAGTTCAAGGATACATCATGTTTTCATTAAATAACTTAAATGTTCAAAAAACGAACAAAGGTAAAGACAAATATTTCTGGTGTAGAAAAGATGAGTGTCCACTGTCCAGTAGGCTAACGTTAACTTCTATGATTTAGGTAGCCTACCATGGCATGGCATCGTGAGTTGTCACTTTTTCCTTGGTCATGTTTAATTGGCTGGGTGCAACTTACTCTACCATGACTCGTCTTGGAGTTTGGTAGGCTATATCTGTTATATCCAATGAGTGACAACCAGAGCTCAAAATAAAACGTTACGGTATTCTCCTGATAACATTAGTGGAATGGAATTAATGTGAATGTAACCTCCATACAAAGACGCAGAGTGGCTATGCGCACATTTGCAATGAAAATGTTCCGCCTTTTTAAAGCAGGTGTAGCCTACACCAAATCGTAGTTAAATCCATAATTTAGACAACAGAATCAGTCGGATTTCTTTCATAGAAGTCAACCAGGCCTATGTCAAATGCAGGCTGGGGTGAAGCTACTGTAACACGGTTTCCACACCGTGTTTATCAACCGTGATAATAATAATATTTGAAATGAACACGGTAATTGTAGGCTATATAGTCAACATTCTTATCATGGTTTGCCGTTTCAACGGTAGGCTAATCGCTACAAAGTCACCAACTGATAACGAACAGATTGAAGAAAAAGAAGAATGGTATTGGAGAGACATTTCTTGCGTGTGTGAGAGACAGCGAGGTTGATGCTGAAAGCGTGAGTTTCCAGCCAGGAGCGTTAGAGTTGTCAACTATGAAATTTGTATACAGATGCGCGAAAATTGTAGTAGCCTATACTTTGATCCACTTGGTGTGGATTTTTAGGAGCAAAATGCGAATAAAAGGGTTGAATTCAGTACTCACACCTGTGCTCCCATTTCATATTTTCAATTAGCACTAATATATATTTACTCGCATTTGCGACGAGGTGCTCGCAGCGTACAGCCCTGGTCATATGCATTCAGACCCTTTGCTGTGACACTCATATTTAACTCACATGCTGTCCATTTATTTTACTCCTCCTTGAGATGGTTCTGCTCCTTCATTGGAGTCCAGCTGTGTTTAATTAAACTGATTGGACTTGATTAGGAAAGGCACACACCTGTCTATATAAGACCATACATCAAAGATCATTAAGGGCGGAGCAAGATACCAGAGCCCATTTATGGTCCACTCGCTATTAACTCCATTGTACCTGCATTGTACCTGCAGTTCCTGTTGCAGTTCCACTAGGGGCGATCACGAGCAAGTGACCAAACAATGGGGGCCTATGGGGCTAGACGGCTAAATTGGTCTGTTTCACCTGATTGTCATTAAAAAATCGAAGATTGGACTTTTTTTTTCTGCAAGCTCAATATGGGTTGTAGGTCGAAAGTTGAATGAACAATTATTTATGGCCCTTTGGTTTCTCACAGGCTTGGTCATTGTTGCCCATAACACACTAGCACCCTGCTAATGAATGACGTCATTGACACGTTTGAAAGGCTTTTTAGAGCAATTAAGAGACTTAAAAATGTAATACTCAGCCGTGTGTATTTTCCTTGACCCCCCTTTCACATGCAATATTCCGATTTCTACACAATAAATTATATCCAGAGAAAAGTGGAATTTAGGTGAAACTCCATTCACCTCCATTCATTCTCCACTTGCTCGCGATCGCCCTCTAGTTGCAGTACCATGCGGAAGTATTCAGCGAGTGGTCGTTCTCCCCTTATTAGACATTCCCTGAAGATACTTCATGAGAAGCCACTTCCTGGAACCCGAATCGCAAAAGGGAGGGGGGCAAAATCCCCCTTTATGCAGAGCTGTTCCATTGAAGTCTATGGACATGACACGCATGACACACCCCCTTTATGCAGAGGAAGTGATCCCCGTTTTGCGCCCATAGACATGAACTACGACGACGTATCTTGCTCCGCCTTAAGGATCTTTGCTTACAGCTCACAGTGCATGTCAGAGCAAATGAGAATCATGAGGTCAAAGGAATTGCCCAAGGAGCTCAGAGACAGAATTGTGGCAAGGTACAGACCTGGCCAAGGTTACAAAAGAATCTCTGTTGCACTCAAGGCTCCTAAGAGCACAATGGCCAACCAGACAACCAGAACTCTTCCTAGACCTGACCGTCCAGCCAAACTGAGCAATCGTGGGAGAGGAGCCTTGGTGAGAGAGGTAAAGAACCCAAAGACCACTTCAGCTGAGCTCCAGAGATGCAGTGGGGAGATGGAAGAAAGTTCCACAGTCAACTATCACTGCAACCCTCCACCAGTCAGGGCTTTATGGCAGAGTGGCCCAACTGAAGCCTCTCCTCAGTGAAAGACATATGAAAGCCTGCATAGAGAAATACATGAAGGACTCCCAGACTATGAGAAATGAGATTCTCTGGTCTGATGAGACCGCGATTGAACTTGTTGGCGTTAATTCTAAGCGGTATGTGTGGAGAAAACCAGGCACTGCTCATCACCTGCCCAATACAATCCCAACAGTGAAACATGGTGATGGCAGCATCATGCTATAGGGGTGTTTTTCAGCTGCAGGCACAGGACTACTGGTTGCAATTGAAGGAAAGATGAATGTGGCCATGTACAGAGATATCCTGGAAGAAAACCTCTTCCGGAGTGCTCAGGACCTCAGACTGGGCCGAAGGTTCGCCTTCCAACAAGACAATGGCCCTCATTTATCAACAGAGCATAGAAACCAACATATATCTGAACGCAGAAATCATCTTACGACGGGGCTCATGTGATTCATCAAACTTTCGTATCACTCCAATTCCAGCGTAAGAATAAACGTGTGTTGATAAATGTGGCGGCGGGAAACAAGCGTGATTTAAATATCACGGCCCTATATTATGCTCGTTTTAATGGCCTCGCCCCTAGAATTTACGACATGAAGGTGCATTATACGTCCAAAAGAGATCATTAGTGATCTCGAGCCACAGTGACATCCAGCTGAACCTTGTTAATTTTGACAGCTAGAAGCTGTCATCAAGGAAGGCGGGAAACTAGAGCAATTTAAGCGCAACAGACTTTATTTTCGCAGAGAGAACGCTTCATACTATAAATACATTAATTACAAAACCGTACGCCACTGAAATTTGCCCTTTGAAAATAATGTTAAATATATATGCCTAGGCCTAATTCATGAATGTTGCGTTTGCCAAAGGGAAAGTAATCATCACCTATGGCTATTCTAAGCCATGAAATGTGTCAATATAATATGCTACATTACAGCAAATAGGCTGCACATGTACAGGAAAGGTGTTATGTCCGAGATAGTCCATCAATTCAACTATTCAACTTTCTAATGCACCGCCGATTTACTGCTGCGCGATGCTATGCCGCCTGAAAAACTTGCGTGTACGAGTTGAGACTAGACGTGAGATTTGAGCGTAGTCACCGATCACGTTCACATTGATAAATGCCATACTTTGCGTGGAAACAAGCGTACGCCTGTTTTACGCCTGTTTTTGGTCGTACGCACGTTTCAAAAATGAGGGCCAATGACCCTAAGCACACAGCTAAAATAACAAAGGAGTGGCTTCGGAACAACTCTGCGACCATTTTGACTGGCCCAGCCAGAGCCTTGACCTAAACCAAATTGAGCATCTCTGGAGAGACCTGAAAATGGCTGTCCACCAACGTTCACCATCCAACCTGACAGAACTGGAGAGAATCTGCAAGGAAGAATAGCAGAGGATCCCCACATCCAGGTGAGAATAACATGTTGTATCATTGTATCTCATTTTGTGGTGTACAGCACTTTGGAAACCTTGTGTTTGTTTAAATTGTGCTATATAAATAAAGTGGATTGGATTGGATTGGATTCCCAAGAAGACTCATGGCTGTACTAGCTCAAAAGGGTGCTTCTACTCAACACTGAGTAAAGGGTCTTGGGTCTCAATACTGAGCAAAGGGTTACATTTCTGTTTTTTTCTGTTGAATTGGGGTGCTGAGTGCATATCAATCAGAAATAAAATATAAAGAGGTCTGAATACTTTCTATACCCACTGCATAAATTCACAGACAGAAATCTTTTCAGGAAAATCTCACGACTCACAACATGGCTTTGTACATACTATAGGCAGTGAGATTGAGGACACTTAATGACAGAAGCATTATGTCATTAACGACTTGTTTATAATGTTTACGACACGTTCATGACGTTTACGTGCATGTCACTCCTATCATGTAGGCTACCTTCAAAGTGTAACCATGTATTATAATACATTGATGTTCTCAGACAAATTGGCTGTGTGGCTGAGTAATGACATTTCCTGTAGGCTATGTTGTACTCTACTGCCCCCATGTGAAAATGGACATCAATGGTCATCCTGTGAGAAATTCACAATTAAGTGAAGGAACACTACTGTTTGCTATAATATTTCCATATAGTAAACAAATCATGAATTGTAATTGTGTCAAACAGATGTTCACAAGGTACAGGCCTGTGACGAGGCGAGTCTGTAGTCTCCTGTTATTTTTGCATATGAAATTATTGTTTGGGCCACTAAGTCTATTTTTTTTTTTTTTTTTTAAGTATTTTTGTTATTTTATTTATTTTTGTTACATTTTTTGTAATTCTTTATGCCCATTGGGCCTTATTTGGGGGAAATAAAACCCATCTCCTACAATCCTTTCTTTCTGAGTGCTGATTCCATCCAACCTCACACCGCTCCGATCCCTACCTTTAACAAGGCCTACTAGGCCTACAATGAATCACCCTCACTGCCCTATCGCATATCTGACCATCCATTGTTACAATGTTACAAAATGCGCGATCTTCTCCATGCATGTAGCCTACGGTTATAAGTAAAGTGACAAGCGTAGGCATGTATTAAAGAGATTTCTGTTAAATACATTTTATTTTCAGTTGTCAAAATCTGTGATGTACATGTACCCAGCGTCGTCGGTTAAAATGAACACATGCCTCCGTTTTAAAATAGCCTATAAACATTTCTAAGTATTCCTAGCATATAAATGTAGCCTAATGTCCATCTTGTCCATCTCTTTCGTCTTCGCCTTGACAATAATAGCCTATTCACAGAAAGGCGATCAAGTAACCGTAATGAATGAATTAATTAATCTAATTAATCTAATGTTGCCTATCGAGGCAACAATTTTTCATGGCGGATAATGGCTTAAGTTGCCACTTCATGTCTACAGATGTCTATGTTGTACTAGACCTCAATACACAATGTTATTATATTATGTTGGACAAAGTTCTGCACATTTCTCTTCAATGTAGACTGAAGTATTCGTGAACTACTGTAGCACAGCAATCTCTGGAAACGTTGGAATGCTGCAGTGGCAGTAGGCTAATATCACGTTCAATGCTGTAAATCCGTCCGTTCCAGAATATGTTTCCTTTCATCAATCTTTGGTTTTGGTGTTTGTGCAACCGGGCCCTGAAGATTTAACAAAAGTCTGAGTAGCCCTGTGGAATTAGGAAAGTGTATGAAAAGCGAGATCAAAATTAGGCTACCTTGTTTGCTTCTTTCCCCCATTTCATCTCATTCTGAGAGAAAGAAAGAAAAAAACATCTCGGAGAACGTACACTTTTAATTGGTCATCAGCTCACTGTGAGTCCTGTGTATTGTAGAAACGAGCACAAGACTGATGTGGTGAATCCAAATTGAAATCTTGTGGTGAAAATCTCTTGTATCGTTTAGTTTTTGCGTGTGTATGTCTCCATGTGATAGAATTACTTTTAGATGCAAAAGTCTAACTAGCTCAGCCAAAGTTTATCAGATGGCGGCTCAATTTGGCTTACAAAATTATTGGCTGGCGGCGGCTGAAATTCTAAGTGGCGCAAAAATTTGTTTTACAGTAGCTAACTAGTTACGTTCTTTATTCACCTCCAAACAGGTTCTAGTTAATAGTTCCACAAATGCTCTAAGGCGCATGATTTTAAATACAGTAGCCTATTGTAAAAGCTCCAAACTGCCCCTTGCATTCGGAAATTCTAAAACAACGATTTAAAGGTGACAGATGGAAATCATTTTTGTCTTGGTTTTGATGAATTAGGAGAGGTTATGCATAACCAAAGAGCCATCATGAACACGAGGCATGGTTGTGCCCTCCTTCATATGAAAATCTTGAGCTTAAAAATAGCCACTTAAAAAATAGGCGAATTAGAACAAAGCCTACTTGTGTCAAATATCGCAAAGCCATTGAAGTTCAATTGGGGTTGCCAAAGAGGGCGCCATTTAGTCAAACGGACTATTTCAATACCCAGTCTAAATACAAGGTTTTATTTGGGCTTGTAAAATTGCAATTGAGTTTAATTTGTATGAATCAAAGTTGAATATATAGCTAGTATTGTAATATCAGAGAACACAGTACAATACTCGATTCATCCATTCTATGTCCCCTTTAATGTACCAAAGTAACATTTGCTAAATTATCCTTACATTTTTCAGTAGCCATAGGTGTGTATATATATATTTTATATTTAAGTAGATTTTTTTGGCTTTTATGCCTTTAGACAGGACAGTGCACAGCGACAGGAAGCGAGTGGGAGAGAGAGCAGGGGCGGGATCCGGAAAGGACCACGAGGCGGGAATCGAACCCGGGTCACCGGCGTGCGGTGCAGGTGCCCCAGCCAGTCGCGCCACGACTGGGGCCAGGTGTGTATATTTGAACAGAATCTGGTTTGGTTCTTAGTAAGAACTTCTTACCGGGGCTTTTACCTCCTGAAATATCCTTTTATGTTTGCCACGCCCGGAGTTTAGTGTGGTACACCTATTCCATTGGAGCTCCAAGCGGTTTCGCCTTACAACACTGTTTTCAGCTCTTTGAATCACGGTAAAATGTCATTTTAGGTACATAGCTAATTTAGATGCACTTATGGTGTGGGTGGTTGCATTTCCGCCGTCTAAGTTTATATAGAAGTGAATTATACTGTATGTGGCACGTAGACGTAAGGGGGCGGACATATGAGTCACAAGCTTTGAGTATGTGCATGAAAGGGTTGTGCAGGGGAGTACGACAGTTTGATTGACGGACTTAATGTCCAATGCTGCTCAGTGACTGTAAGTGGGTTAGGAACAGGATCTCAAGTGATCTTGCAAAAATGGCCAAAAAAGAGAATTCCATACCCAACCTTTAATCTTTGTCTTCCAAGATTTCAGTGGCATTTAGACAAAATAAGTATGACATCAAGTGCAATCTAAAGGAATTAAACCTGCAAGAAAGAAAACTAATATACTAGACCTAGTAGTCATTTAGATCACCTGGTGTTCCAACAAGTAAATGTACAGTCTTGACCTCAATGTAATATACAATTAAAACCAGAAAACTAGTTGGGTTTCATTTTCCAAATCCTGAAATGGCAAGACCGTTTTTGGTGAAAGAATGTAAGGTAAGGTAAGGTGTGACCGGTAGGGGGTGCTGTTTGGCCCAGCTAGCATCTACCCCGAAGAGCAACCACACCCGCCAAGAAAACTCAATGAGAGGCCAGCATTAATAAAATATATCATCTTTATTTTAAAACTCGGCACAGCACCACCCCGGACTCTATGCACTGCCGCCGTTGTGTTTTGCTTCGGCCGTCGTCTCGCCGGAGGGAGCCTATACCGCAGCCTGCGGATTTGGAGGGGGTCGCTCACTACGACTGTGAGGGGGGTGCCACCACACACTTCACACTCTGCACCGTGAAAGGGGGTCACACTGGTCACACCTAGGTAAGGCAGGCTGGCTTCGGTCTCCCGGGTTGCGATGCTCGGGCTATCGGCACATGGGGATGGTTTCTCTTTGGGCAGGCTAGGGCGGAGGGATGGAGTGGTCGAGGCACTGGGGCTGGCTCACAGTCACGAGGGCTCTCGGTGTGGCACCGGCCGTCGTGGATCAAGGTGAGAGAGAGCGGGGACAGGCTATCGGGGACAGCGTTGGCTTAAATCCAGGTACACAATCACGCATACAGTGAGGAAAGGAGTTACTTAGCTTCCCACGTCGGCTCCTTGTACCGACCCGGACCTCGGTTAACGTGCCTGTCGGATTCTCCTGTGTGAATCTCCTGTGTGCCATCTTCTCCCCCGACTGTCCTCGCTGCCTTCGTTGTACTCCAGTGTGTGTATTCTTCGGTGCGGCCCAGCGTCGACATCTTCGGTGCTTCCAGTGACTCGTGCCTGTGCCCTTCTCCTGAGACTGAGTCAAACACATTAAAACATTCGCCAATTGCCCATCTCTATGGGTGCTTCTCAAAGTCAAGGATTGCTCCTTCCAAGCCACTTTTTCAAGGACGTTACGTCATCAAATCTCGTCAAGCACTGTTCCAAAGTCAAGGATGCTTTCAAATTCTAGCGAGTACTGAGTCCTTCGTTCTGAGAATTTCGGAGAATTTTGGAGGATGCATCGATGGATCCTCGGAGTGAAGAAATAACCCACAATCCTTTGCGTATGAACAATTAGAAATTTTCTGACGGTGCGGTTTAAAAAAAAAGAGAGAGAGGGAGATGGAAAGTAGATGCAAAGAAGCAGTGCGTGTTAATGTAGGCTAAATATGATTTATCAAGTGTTTTGTTAATGCCATTGTATATTTGCTCAGGCATTTATCAAGTTATTGTGCATATTCATCATAAATGCATATGTCAATGTGCATGAACAAGTTGTGATAGACTTGTTATTAATTTATCTCAGAATTTCGCCCAATACGAACTTTGTAGAAGTTTAACATTACCGTTGCTGTTGCCAATTACCGGTATAACTTTCCATTGACACTAACATAATTATGAACTACGGATTGTGATTATGTGAAGACCAAGTCGAAAGTGGAAATACTGTAGGCTACACCAAAAAGTTTATTTAGAGAAAAGTGCAGCTGCAGTTGTCGGAACTCCTGTAAAAGCAGCACAATTTCCACGGTTCTAATTAAGCGCGCAGCTGGAACCGTGCACAATTGACGTGCACTTCCACACTCGCTAGGCTGTTCCATTGCATGTGATCTTGACGGCTGGAGGGGGTACTGGGAAGGTGTGTAGCCTTGTCTCTCTAGCACTCGACTTGAAAGAAAGCATTCTATCAAGGACGAGCTCTTGACTTTGAGAAATACCCTGTGTCTACCACTCACAGGGGGCCCTTTTTCCCTGTAAGCCCTCTCCCTGGCAACTAAAAACATAGAGCCTTTTAAAAGGTCCAGTCCTTGATTAGGCTACCAATCAGTGGCTGAGTCAATTTGGCACCTGCAGCCAATTTGCCTACAGGAGCACATGGTGGCGGCCATCTTGGTCTGTGTCTGACACAATTCCCCCCGTGACAAAGGTAAGGTAACTTTATTTGTACCCAAGGCCAAGGGTAGTGTTGCGTTTTGTGTCTACTCTGGTGAATATAGGGCTACTACAATCACAGTTGAGATCGCTACTCCGTGGGTGTGTGTGTATTTCTTCAAAAATCAGCGAGGCTCTCGCTTTTTCAAGAAGAGTGGTGTGGTGTATTTGTCTTTGGATTCTATGTTTTTTTCACACCTTACCAAAGAGTATGCTTGTCTTTAGACTCTGCGAGTTCTTCGCCTTGCTAAAGAGTGTGTGCTTCCTCTTCTGTCTCTGCAAAACTTGCCTTGCAGAAGAGGAAGTGACTGTCAGTATCGTGTTTTTTGCAGGGGCCCCTTTTCAACGGGTTTAGGATGTACGAAAGGACTGATGCAAAAGAGAGAGACTTTCTCTATTTGGACCAAAAATCCTTGATCAGGACTCTGGGGTCAACAAGTGAAACTTTTTAGGAGGCTCTCTTTAATCTAGTCCTTTTTCATTGCTGATCCTATTGCCTGCAATCGTACCTATAATAAAGTGTCTTCACACTTTCGGAGAAAATAGATTGTGTTTATGGCAGCTGACTCGTGACTATGGTTACTGATGTCGACCTCCGGTCACAGAGACCGCATCGCAGACGTTGTCTGTCGAACAAGGGACCACAGAAAGCTTCACAGTCACCATCAAAGCTGATCACACATATGTATTTTATTTCTCCAGTGACAGACCTTTTGTAATCTATGAAAACAGTTCAGTTAATCTAAACTAGTAAGATTTTGAATTACTGAAAGATAAAAATTCTCAGTTATTAATACGCATCTGCTTTCAATAAGTTAAAATAAGTTGTTTGCTCACAACAAACTTAGTTTAATTTACTAACAGTGCAAAAAGATAATATGAATTTGTCAAGGATGAATCTGCATATTATACATGACATTACACAGATTTTGGTTTTATTTGTAACAATTTGTGCTCAGTTTTTACATAAGTTTACTTATTAAAAACCGATTTCCATATCCCTGCTTGTGTGGTATGCATTTAGACCTTATTTTACAGAAATACAACTGTTAAACAAAGCCTAGTTGGTTTTGTGACCGCTACGGTGTATAGAACTTTCCTTCCTAAATACACAGCTGAGTTCGCTACTCCTGTATGTGTCAGTGCATTGTGCAGTAAGTATTTGCCCATTAACGGTGTCTTAGAAAGTAAGCCCAAACTACAGCCAACTTACCCACTGGGTCCCCTCTGTAGGCTTGCGCCTCTTGCGAGGGGGTCGATGTTCTCTTTGACACAGGGGAGGCAGGAAACACGAAAAAGAACTCTCGGCGGCTTTTAAACAATGCCCTAACAAAAGGTTAGGGCTTTGACTTTATTAAAAATAAAATACAATAAAAAAAAAAATTAAAAAAATCTACCTGTCTCTAAATGCAAAGTTTAGAGTCCAAAAGAAAAAGGAGAAGACCCTTAAGTCCCCGAGAAGGAGACCTTTTATACTACTTTCACGCCCAAGTCTAGACCTATTGCGCTCCGACACGACCAAGTGTCTTCGTCTCTCCTTTTTTTTTTTTCCGGTGACCTTGTTTTGAACTCAGACCTGCACATGAACTACAAGCTTTTTCCTCTATACTTATTCTAAGCACATTCATTAAACATGACATACAAGCTGAATTAAAACACTTAAATTTTTTTGATTAAACATTCTATCAAATTCAAGGAAAAAATACATTTTAAGTCTAAACAGTTATTCTTTAAAGTTTAAGTAAAAAATACAGTTTTTTAATCTATTGCAAAATCATACTTCTATTCTAAGTAAAGTTACATGTTTTTATTTAAGCAGAATCACACTTTGAAAATCTGAGTAAATATTCTTTTCATATAAGTTTATCTATCATTGCTGCATTAGCACATTTTTATTTGGTTTAGAGCAAACTGGTATCAAGCAAGTCTATTTTAGATATATTTCTGGCAAACCTTATGGGTACAAACATACTTTTCCACGGTTTCACTTTCTACCACCTTCTACATCCTCCTCTGGAACCGTGGAAACGTCGATCCTGTTGCGTCTGGGTTGCTGGCCATGTCTGTTGGTTCGAGGATGCAGGCGTCGTATGGACCTACTTCTGGTTTGAGTGCGTCGAATCTACGCCAGCCAGCTGCCTCGATTTTTTCTTCCTGTGACGGGTGTGTGTGTGTTCTCCCGTCACTGTCACAGTTCTAGTCTTCGTTTCAACTTCAGTTTGAGTCACCTCACCTCTTGTCTGGGGGATGTTGTTCAACAGACTTCCAGCAGGTCATCTTCGGCTGCTTTGTGCGAGATTTTCTGGGCTATTGCCCCAATCTCTAACCATCCAAGTGACTTTCTGGGAAGTCCCTGTAAAAGTTGATTTCACAGTCGGGGACAGGGGGAGGTTTGTCAAACTCTGAGCCCCTCTTCCCGTCAATGATTGGGAGTAAAGAGTCATCTTGATCCAGAGTATCTGGATCTTTTGGTTCTTTTACTCTGTGGTCCAGAGTTTCCCCTGGAGAGTATGTTGTCCACCTAAGCAGAGTCCCAGCTGGGTCCGAGGGGTCCCCTCGGCCCAGCTTAATCGAGCCCTCCCCTGTGTCTGAGACGACAAGTTGTCCTTGGGCAAGACACCTGGGCTTAGTGTGTGTGGGTGTTGAGTGTGTGATCATTTTTGTAAACGTATGTGTGAAAGATGTACCCTGCCTGTCTTTGCTAAGGTCACAACGTTACCTGCTATGTTCACTACAATGTCTTCACCTTCGTTTGTGTTTCTGATGCCCTGGCCTCTCGTCTGCTCTCTGTGGAGCAGGACTGAAGTGGTCGTTGGCCCTGCATATGGGTGTTTTGTGGCTTTAGAGAGTTCTGGTTGCGATAAGTACTCATTTAGCAACATCAGTTGCCTGGGCTTGTCCCAGTTGATGGTGGCATTTGCTTTTATGTACTATTATGCTGACCTCACTGCTCTTTCCATGACTCTTTGCGATTTGTTTCGGGTTTGTATACCATTGAGAATATTGCTTGAACGCCCATTTCCTCTAGTAAGTTTAATACTGTTTTGATTAGGAACTAAGTTACGTTGTCTATTCTCAATGACAGAGGTTGTTGGTGGGTGAAATATTGTGCCATGCGATCGGCAATAACCCTTGCTGTTGCTTTTTTGCATGGGTAGACCTTTGTGTCTCCCCTTGCATTGTCTGTTGTTATTAGAAAATATTTATTTCCTAATGTAGTAGTAAGTAGGGGCACCGCAACGTCAGTGGAGTAGCACTCCCCTCGCCTTTTAACAGCGATGGGGTACATTTTGGTTACCTTGTTGGCGCAGTTACTGCATTTGGTTTTCAGTTTTTCAAATAGTGGGTTTAAACCTGCTATCTGTATCTTATTTTGTTTAGCCTTGAGAGGAGGGGTATTGTTGTTCCAACTCCTTCTGCTTGGCTCTCGCCTCATTAGCGCTTGATCTCCTATCATATATGTATATTTGTTGTTGTTTATCTGTTGAGTTCCAACATGGCCAACCTGCAGCTAGGGGTGTACCACCGGTTATCGCATTTAATAATCTCTCTTGCTGTACTGCACTAGCCCCTTTATGTATCGCAGTTCTCATGGCTTGATCTAGTGAAATTTTCTTTTCTGTCACCTCTTTGGATAAGATTTTGAGTTGTTCCTCCAACTCATCCTCTCCTGGGGCTCTCTTGTGAGTCTTCACTAGATCAAAACATGTGCTGCCTGGAGGCACTCTAATGCCTTTGTTAACACTCAGGGCCAGGTTCATTGTCGGATCCTGAAGTAATTCTTCAGGAAGTCCTGCATCAATACAGCCTTTGAGATATACCACGTCTGATTGCCCTTCCGTTCTAGGGGGAAGTAGGCCAAGAAGTTTTACGGTGCTCATCCCTGCGCCTAAGATTTGGCTTCGTGAAAACGTGGAGGTGCCTAACTCTGGTTGAATTGCAGCACCACGGCCCTCTGTCCGCTCATTGCTGCTCCAGGTTGGCTGTGCTTGGGGAGGGTCTATAGATTTAAACAGGGCGTTTATCCCAAAGTATCTCTCTACAGACCTGTCTCTTCTATCACATCCCTGTTTGTAATAGTCATAACCTATAGCCAGCTGTGCCTCTTTCCATGTTCTGGTTATGCCAGGTAGGCCCAAAACTTCAGAGGATGAGGGCGCTTGGCTGATTACTTCTCTTTCCTCTCTTGAGGCTTCATACCAGGGGATGTTTGGTCTTTTATTCTCATTCTCTTTATATTGATAAGTTTGAGAAGTATTTAGTGGGCAGAAAGCTACTCCTTCGTATGTTGACCATATAGGTGATTTACACGGGGGGGCTTTACAATTTTGTGTTCTATATTTAACCGGCGGTGATTTTTTGTTTTCCCCTCTAATATACTGTATCGGGTCATGGGGAGACGCGAACGATACAGTAGAGGGGGCTCGTATTATGGGTGCTCCTACACTTATCGGAGACGGCATGGCGTGGACCCTTGTGGGTCCTTGTGGGGTTGAATTTTGTAGTTGTGACCCTTCATATTGAAGACCACTCGGGGTCCCCCTCGGGGGGGAAGGTCTGGGTGTTCGTGGCCAGGCCCTAGCTCTGTCTCGCCCTCGTTCTGGTGTGACCGGAACGCTGTATCTGAGGCCATCCTCTCTTTCCCCCACTTCTTCCTCAGACAAGGCGTGCTCGCCCGTGGCGGGGATGGGGAGAGTGGAAGCGCTCAAAGAGGTCCCTTTTGGCACACCGGCGTATGCCTGTTTCATTAGACTTTCTAGGAATGCCTCATCTTCTTCTACGTCAACTAAGAACCTCACCGTTATGGGATTTGTGGCGGTTCCCCATGGGTAGGCTACTGCAACTGCTGCAAATAGCTCTCTCTGTCTAAGACCCAGAAAGGTTTTTCTTTGAGTACGCAGTCTTATGGTTACAATGGGATCATTGTCATCCGCTGCGTCTGCTATAGAGTACCTTATGGCCGCCGACAAATCATTCATTTTGGTGTTTTGCTCTATTCTCACCAATTGCACTGCGGAGTACCATTCCCTGAGGGCTCCTGGTGTGTTTAATCTCACCATCTCCCCCGGCTCAGGCTCTCCTATGCTGGTGGCTACTGTACTACGGGCTATACGATATCTGGCTGACCCGAAAGTCCTCCTTATCTCAGCCTCTTCTGGGGGATCTGTCATAATGTCAACTTGCCTCAATACAGTCAAAGCGCCCATGTTTTCAGATGGGGCCTGATCTGGTGGTGCGGCTAAGAAAATCATTCTAACTCCCCCGACCTCGGTCACAATTCCCTCCCTTTGTATAGGGGGGTCAGGAAACTCAGGTTCCACAGGCTCAACGCCTGGAGCTGCCCTTGTGCCGCCCGGGGGTCTGAAGATCGGGGGGAGTGTGTCTGGCATGTGTGATGTGATGTCAGCGATCAAAGGTGCTGTGGGAACGCTTATCACATCACTTCTTGTGCCATTATTTTGGTCTATCGATACCTGGGCTAGTGGTTTCCCTAACTCATCATTTAGGTTTTGAAATTTGTCTTCTGTTAGCGCTACTACTACGAAATGTCTTCCTGGGTTTAGCAGTACTACATTTCGGAGCGCCCCTGTTGCTGCTAGGGTGTCGTAACCAAAAACTCCATCACCAAAGGGAGGGGTTATTATGGTTCCTGACGCCATCAACACAGCTTTTTGTATCAATGTTTGTAAATGTTGCACCTGTTGGTGGTGGTTCATTGTCCCATCATGGGCTTCATAAGCGACGTGTAAGACTGTGCTAACCTGTGGGTCAGTTATGACCTTTTGTGCTATCACGGTTCCTGATCTCAGCGGGAGTTGTGATAATAGGTCGGCTCGATTATTTCGGGTCTCTTCACTCCAGCGGCCTTGCACTGCAGCAGCTACTCCTGCTGTGTGCGACAGCTGTACGTTTGCCGGGTTGAGAAAGGTGCCCCTGTCTGTACCGAAGTCTAAATCCAAAACATTTCCCAGGATTAACCTGCAATTTTGTGTAGGATTAGACGTGCGTGTCGGCCAACGGCGCTGCCTCCTACCACCCGGACTTTGGTGTCGGGCTATGGCTTCCCTCATAGCTCGCATACTGAAAGGAGCTTCTTGCTCATCATCTGAGTCAGATTTAGAGCTATCTGTCCATTCACTGTCTGCGGCTGCGGGGTCCATAATGCCCTAGTCTCGGCTGTTTAATAACTGTTCCTCCCTGCTAGGGACTCTTCAGATAGGTGCGGTCCCTCGTGGGTTAGCAACTCCCCACTTCACTCCGTGTTCTGGGTTCGCGTCAGGATACAACCAGTGACACCTAAGATTTGCCTTATGCTACGGATACAGTCAGCCTCTGTCGGCTTCAGTGATCGAACTTGGTTTGACCAGTAACTATCACGCGGCAGGATATATAATGGCCGGTACCTTATAATCCTTGTTTGCCTTTTACTGGGTCGATTTGCGCCTTCGCTATTATTTAACAAGACTTTTATGCGCGGTTTGCGAGCCCTTTTTAGGTTTTGCCAGTGCGCGCGCTACTGGGTTATCTAACAAGAAACTCTTTGTGTATCGTACCCTATACACTGTTCTAGGTATTGTGGGTTCGAGCGCTTAAGCTAGTGTGGTGACTTGTTCGTCTTACTCAATCACTGCCTACACGTTGGGCGCCATGTTGCGTTTTGTGTCTACTCTGGTGAATATAGGGCTACTACAATCACAGTTGAGATCGCTACTCCGTGGGTGTGTGTGTATTTCTTCAAAAATCAGCGAGGCTCTCGCTTTTTCAAGAAGAGTGGTGTGGTGTATTTGTCTTTGGATTCTATGTTTTTTTCACACCTTACCAAAGAGTATGCTTGTCTTTAGACTCTGCGAGTTCTTCGCCTTGCTAAAGAGTGTGTGCTTCCTCTTCTGTCTCTGCAAAACTTGCCTTGCAGAAGAGGAAGTGACTGTCAGTATCGTGTTTTTTGCAGGGGCCCCTTTTCAACGGGTTTAGGATGTACGAAAGGACTGATGCAAAAGAGAGAGACTTTCTCTATTTGGACCAAAAATCCTTGATCAGGACTCTGGGGTCAACAAGTGAAACTTTTTAGGAGGCTCTCTTTAATCTAGTCCTTTTTCATTGCTGATCCTATTGCCTGCAATCGTACCTATAATAAAGTGTCTTCACACTTTCGGAGAAAATAGATTGTGTTTATGGCAGCTGACTCGTGACTATGGTTACTGATGTCGACCTCCGGTCACAGAGACCGCATCGCAGACGTTGTCTGTCGAACAAGGGACCACAGAAAGCTTCACAGTCACCATCAAAGCTGATCACACATATGTATTTTATTTCTCCAGTGACAGACCTTTTGTAATCTATGAAAACAGTTCAGTTAATCTAAACTAGTAAGATTTTGAATTACTGAAAGATAAAAATTCTCAGTTATTAATACGCATCTGCTTTCAATAAGTTAAAATAAGTTGTTTGCTCACAACAAACTTAGTTTAATTTACTAACAGTGCAAAAAGATAATATGAATTTGTCAAGGATGAATCTGCATATTATACATGACATTACACAGATTTTGGTTTTATTTGTAACAATTTGTGCTCAGTTTTTACATAAGTTTACTTATTAAAAACCGATTTCCATATCCCTGCTTGTGTGGTATGCATTTAGACCTTATTTTACAGAAATACAACTGTTAAACAAAGCCTAGTTGGTTTTGTGACCGCTACGGTGTATAGAACTTTCCTTCCTAAATACACAGCTGAGTTCGCTACTCCTGTATGTGTCAGTGCATTGTGCAGTAAGTATTTGCCCATTAACGGTGTCTTAGAAAGTAAGCCCAAACTACAGCCAACTTACCCACTGGGTCCCCTCTGTAGGCTTGCGCCTCTTGCGAGGGGGTCGATGTTCTCTTTGACACAGGGGAGGCAGGAAACACGAAAAAGAACTCTCGGCGGCTTTTAAACAATGCCCTAACAAAAGGTTAGGGCTTTGACTTTATTAAAAATAAAATACAATAAAAAAAAAAATTAAAAAAATCTACCTGTCTCTAAATGCAAAGTTTAGAGTCCAAAAGAAAAAGGAGAAGACCCTTAAGTCCCCGAGAAGGAGACCTTTTATACTACTTTCACGCCCAAGTCTAGACCTATTGCGCTCCGACACGACCAAGTGTCTTCGTCTCTCCTTTTTTTTTTTTCCGGTGACCTTGTTTTGAACTCAGACCTGCACATGAACTACAAGCTTTTTCCTCTATACTTATTCTAAGCACATTCATTAAACATGACATACAAGCTGAATTAAAACACTTAAATTTTTTTGATTAAACATTCTATCAAATTCAAGGAAAAAATACATTTTAAGTCTAAACAGTTATTCTTTAAAGTTTAAGTAAAAAATACAGTTTTTTAATCTATTGCAAAATCATACTTCTATTCTAAGTAAAGTTACATGTTTTTATTTAAGCAGAATCACACTTTGAAAATCTGAGTAAATATTCTTTTCATATAAGTTTATCTATCATTGCTGCATTAGCACATTTTTATTTGGTTTAGAGCAAACTGGTATCAAGCAAGTCTATTTTAGATATATTTCTGGCAAACCTTATGGGTACAATCATACTTTTCCACGGTTTCACTTTCTACCACCTTCTACAGTAGATTTGATTTCAGATAAAAAAGAGAGAGGGGATAAAATGCAGAATAAAAGTCATAACAGATACATGCAGCGAAGCCAGAATAAATAAATACATGAATACATTAAGAAGGCTATCCAATCAATAAGTTAAATAAACAATGAGTGTGCAGTCTAAAAGTGTTATTTAATGTTGAAAGCTAAGGGAACAAAACTGTCTCTGTATCTCTTTGTTTTGCCAACAGGCATTTTGTGCCTGCGGCCTGATGATAGAGACTGAAATTCACAGTATAGTGGGTAGGATCCACCCTCTAGGATAGACCCAACTAGCCTCTGTAGCTGCCTACTGTGTAGGGATTCCAGGTTTAGCTGTGGCTCTCCAATCAGCCTACTAGTCCACCTCACAATTTGGTTCAGGAAATTCTTAGTTTTTAGGGGTGGGCTGCTTAACCAAGACCGCAGGTTAAAAGAGATGACAGATTCAATGAAGCAGTGGTAGAAAATGGTGAGCATCTTTCTGTCAATGTGGAAGGAGGATAATTTCCTGACAGTTTAGCCGCTGCTAGAAACCAATATGCAACATTATTAGTACTAGTAGAGGAGCTGGATTTGCTAGTAATTAGTGCTGTCATATTATGGTCATGAAATTGGTATTACAGTTTTTTTCAATCGCTAACAAGCGTTTGTCCATTCATTTTCACATTTTCAAAACTCTAAACACAGTTAGCGCAGCATCGGTGTTTTGTGGCCATACCATTCACACATGTCATGTTGTTTTCACACAGTATGCAGTCAGTGAATACATTTCCACGATGCTTACACTTTCTTAACAAACAAGCTATACCTCTTAACAAAATGATAGATCGTTTTTCTTTTATTTACGAATGTTAACACACAACATCTCACAATAGCAAACACAATATCCCAAACCTTAGATACAGTATAAAAAACACTGCTTCTGCAATGATATCAGTTCAAAAGCAATATATCTCAGCTGATAATAAACAAACAATTGAATAAATTACACACATGATGTTGGGTAAATTGGACCAGCCACAGCCAATTCCAGTCTGGCTTAAGGCCTATTCGGACGGGATTAGTTTTATGGGGGGACGTACAGTAATGCAGGCTTATCATATGACCTCTGTAATATAAATGTCCAATTCGGACGGGACTAGACATCTCTGTCATTTTACTTGACATGGGAGGAGTAACTACGTTTACGTTCTGCCGTCACATCTTCGTCGCTGTGCATGTGATACTTTGCGTCAGGTACGTGCGGCATTTTCAGATTTGAAAGACTACACAAGTTGGTTAAACTAGCAAACGTTAGCTTTATGTTATGCCATAAGTAGTTTGAAATGGCTAACAATATCAAGCTAATAGGCAAACTAGCTAACGTCCTATTAGGAGCTACACAGCATGTCATGTTTTCATTCAGACTATGGTGGAATTGTTTTCCAATCAGGATGTGACGAAATATTACAGACATCTTTACAGAGGGTCGCTTTCGCACGGGATTAATATTACCTAAGGTAATTTCTCCGGACCGTTTTACGGAAGGTCAAAGTGTCTGTAAATGTCACCGACATACTCCGTTATGTTTACTGACATGGCGCGTCCGGACGGGACTACATTACCTGGTAATTATTACTTTACCTGATGTCACCCCATAAAACTAATCCCGTCCGAATAGGCCTTTAGACTCAGTGGCAGGGGTTATTTTTTTCATATGACATTGACACAGTAAAAGGAGGACTTTGAGGAGTGATGTTTTTGGAAACAAAAACAGAAAAAGACAAACACTGTAATGTCTGGATGAGGAAGAGTAAGAGCAAGGGGCCCAGGAAGAAGGGCAGGCCCAGTGCGAGGAGCAGTGAGAGGTGCAGGAGCAGTGAGAGGAACAGGGGCAGGGAGAACAGTAGGCCCAAAGAGAGGGCAAGGTAGAGGTGTAAGAATGTGTAGTGGTGGCATTCTAAGAGCGGCAAGAACAGTAGTCAGTAGCTGCGTTTCCATTGACCAACCCGTTTAATCCCAAATTTTTCCCAGACATGAAAATATCAAAATCATGTGTCTTGAGTAACCCTTTGAAGTAATCAATTACTATTTTTTAAAAATTTAATAAAAAAAGTGGGTGAAAAGGAGTGTTTTATTTTCGGTCACAATTGTTACCGATGGGAAACTACAGAGTCAGATTTTGGTGATTTTCTCTTTTTTTGACACATATCATTGTGCAATCATCTAATTTCCTATAAATTCCAGTCAGAGATGATATGGGGATATTGTCCAAGGTCTGTTCTTCACATTTATATTTGTATCACAATACAATACTCAACATTGACTCTGCAATTCTGTGTTATATTCTAAGTGTGCCGATTTTTACATAGAGAAGCCATTATATCACACTATTATACATAGCTATTGTAATAGCTGATTTTCTATGCTGTTCTTTATCTTAATTTTACTTTCAGTCATTACCTGCACACATCAGATCTAACTGACTGTCCAGATTTGATAATCATACCTCAAAACAGTAAATCATTGTCCTCATTGACTTCTATTTTACATATGTCACTTATACAAACTAGGTGGTGGGGGGTATAATCAACTCGCCAGTCAGCCTGTTAGAGGCATAATGCCTAAATTTATGCAGAGACCTGCAATAGACATGAACAACCTTACCATGTTTACATAGAAAAGCCATTATATCATCTATATCAACTATATACCACAATGCAACAACCACATGTTGCAAAAAGAGATGTTGTTTGTCTGTTTATTATTGTAAATCAAGTTTTTAAGCCAAGTATACTTGCGTACACAAGAAATTTGGTTTCTGCATTTATCCCATCCGTGAATTAGTGAACACACATGAAGTGACATCCTAAGTTACCTGGTCCCTTTGCTCCAAAGGCCTCATATCTATGTCCCCAGTGTCCTATATATCCTGGGACCTATGCTCATTCGGGTATCTACTATGTGCTTTATAATGCTGGAGGACCCTGGAAACATACGATGCTTGACCTGGAGAACACAGGACCCCTGTCCCTGATCCCAAATAACCCTGAGGAGCATAGGAGCCTGCTCTGACCTCAGTTATTGGCCTAATCTAGTCTCAGAACGGTGTGATATCCATTATATTGCTCAATTTAATTCATTTTACTACTGGATTAAGTAAGGTTCTAAATACATAATAGGACACAGTCTGTAATGTGGACATACAATAGTGTCAGGACAGATTGTTGAGACAATTATTTTTGATCACATGAAGCTGTGCTTCTGGTTTGTCTGCCTGGCCCCTGTGACATAGGCCCTTTACTGTGCATAAGTGTGTGTGTTGGGGGGTGGGTTGGGGGGCTGTTGGGAAAGGGGTGGGGAATATATTTTCTGGTAAGGTTGTTCATGTCTATTGCAAGTCTTTGCATACATTCAGCCAATTTGCCTTCAACAGGCTGACTGGCGAGTTGATTACAACCCCCACCACCTGTGACATATGCAAGAATATATAGGAATATATTCAATGAGGACAATGATTTACTGTTTTTGAGGTATGATTGTAAAATCTGGACAGTCAGTTAGATCTTATATGTGTAGGACATTACTGAAAGTAAAGTTAAGAAAAAGAACAACATAGAAAATTAGCTATTACAATAGCTATGTATAATAGTGTGAAACAATGACTTCTCTATGTAAAAATCGGCACACTTAGAATATAGCAGAGAATTGCAGAGGCAATGTTGAGTATTGTATTGTGATACACATTTAAATGTAAATAACAGACCTGGGACAATGTCCCCATATCATCTCTGTTTGGAATTTATTGGAAATTAGATGATTGGACAAAGAAATGTGTCAAAAAAAGAGAAAATCCCCAAAATCTGACTCTGTAGTTGCCTAGCGGTCACAATTGTGACCGTCTTCATGTTCACTCATGCTATGAGAACGCTGAACAAAGTTCACATATTTCATTTGCATCCCTCCATACTAGACACCTTAAAGATTATGTGTACCCAAACTCTTTGCCCTATTTTTACATAAATACTTTTCTAAGCTTTAGTTTGGGAGCTTTTGGGTGGAAATTTTCTGTTCAGGGTGCAACCAAAACATAAGCAGCTCTGACCATGTGACAAATTACACTACACATTTGGCACTTCACATATTTAACTGAGACCCTTTCAGGTTTCCATTTTTGGGGAAAATGTATTGATACTTCATACAATGACATCTGTAAAGGCACAAAAGCAACAAAAAAAAAATCGGTCACAATTGTGACCGTTGGGATTAAATGGGTTAAATTGCGCAAATTAAGAGTTGCGAAAAGAAATGTGTTTAATGGAAACACACACATTTCGAAAAAACTCACATTTTTCGATAAAAAGTGTTTGAGCTCGGGTGAGGTGCTATTTCGAGCGTATCGAAATTTGTATATTTCGCAAAACTGCAATGGAAACACTTTTCACTCGAATCTGACGAGTCACATGATCCAACAACCGGATGTTAGGAGGAACGAAACCGACAAAGAAGACTGTCGACAGGAAATGGCACCAGGAGAATACATAGATTTCCTGTTTACTAACAACACTAGATGCGTGCGCACCCAAGGGGCAGAAGACGCTGGATGGCCGGTCATAACGTTATAAAGTTAACCTAATAACCAGCTGCTGTACAAGCTACAATCAGCATTTTTTGTATGCCACTGTTGTCTAAATGAGGATAACGTCTCATTTCTGAGTTTATTTCAGAGTTTGTCGATCGTTTTCGTTATTTATATAACATCGTGTTTTTGGCGGTTTTGGTGGTTTCCGGCAAAATATGCATTAGCCTACTTTACATTCCTGGACATTCTCTAACCATCGTCATTTCGAATAGTGCTGTTTTCGGCACTATATTTCATTTTAATCTTTTCACGGAATGCAGCATGCTTAATGCTGTTCATGGTGCTTTCTGCCCCTTGGGTGCGCGCACATGTGTTCGAGAAATCTATCTATAATGTCAAAAAAATATTTTGTTTTCATTAAAAGTGGCTCGTGTCATTCTAAAATGTTGAATCCACAGCTCCTCTGTGAACTCGCCGACAACACTTTCTCAAAAACGCTACGCAACCGCTCAACTAGTTTTGTTTACCCATAGCAACAACGTTGCTATGCTTTGCTGGTTTAACGTGATGAGAACGGTGCTGAAAGAAATCTAGACTCTAGATTCTAGTTCTAGAAACTAATCAACTGGGCTGATCTACGAAATATTCCACTGACATGGCTGTGACATGATTTAAGCATAGGCCTACTACAACAAACTCCTGTGAAATATGTCATTTTTAATTTATGTTTCTGCCCCGCCAAAACGTAAGTAAGTAAGTAAGTAAGTACTTTATTTGTATAGCGCTTTTCACAGATAAAATCACAAAGTGCTTTACAATACATAATAAAATACACATAACAAGAATAAAATTCAGGCATAAAATACACTTTTTAAAAGAGAATAATAAAAAGAAAAGGAAATCATAAAAGAAAAAGGCATAAATAAATAGGGAGCTACAAAGGATTTAAATGAGGGTCATGTCACAGGTTTAAAAAGGCCATCCTGAAGAGGTGGGTTTTAAGCCTCCCTTTAAAAAGGTCAATACTACCCGCAGACCTAACCTCCATGGGAAGTGAATTCCATAGCTTGGGGGCTGCAGCAGCAAACGCCCTATCGCCACAAGTCCTAAGGCGAGTACGGGGTACAGCAAGCAGGTTGTGGTTATTGGATCGGAGGGAGAGGGGAGCAGAGTGAGGGTGAATGAGGTTGGTGAGGTAAACAGGAGACTGACTGTAAATGTTAAGTTTTCTATTCTATTTATCTATGTGAAGAATTCTACAATAGAATCTTAAGTTTATAGAATTTCTAATTTCCATTTCCTTATCAACAAGGAATAAATATGTTTATTTGTATTCGAAGCTGCTATGGTTTCAGAATTGTTTATTTGTTATTAAAACTCTGTGCGCGAGGCGCGTCTGTATGTTGGTTACCGAAAGAACGCATAGTTCATTATTGCCATTGTCACGGTGGAGGCAGACCATAACGCTAAGCTTTGCCTTTATTTTGCATTAAGCCTTAAGTTATAGTGCTTAATCTAGCTGTGCGCAAGAACTACCAGCAACAAGGTATTTATTTCCATTTGTTTTATGTCATTTTGTTTGCTATATTCGTTTTATCTTAATGTGTATATTACTGTAAAGCCAACCAATTTATGCATCGTTTTAGGCCTGGTATACTTGTACTCAGAAGAGAAGAATTAAGTTAAGCTCAACCTCTTTCTATAACCAGCGGCCAACGAGGTATTTGTTACTTTGTTTTATATTGTTTTTCCTTGTTTCTTTGTATCGTTTTGTTGTTTATACACTGTACACTGATGTATCCTTTTGGTGATTACTTGATAGTTCTCACGGCGTGAATGGAGTGTGGAGACTTCGGTGTATCCAGATAAATAAACGCCCGTATCTAAGAACCTGCCCCCGTTGTGTTGTTGTGGAAAGAGCTACAGTGAGAACTCGACTGCTCATCGCGGGTAGAAGAGACAAGACAACTTCACTGCGCAACGGACATCAGCTGCAACTTGCCTGCTCATTCCGAAGTGGGAGAGGACGCGTCCGCGGCAGCTAACGACATCCAGTTTATCAGATAAGCCCTTAAAATCTCTGTCGGTTTAGCGACAGCAAGCAAAGACTTTTTAAAGCAAAAGTTTCAAGTGAAGGCCATAAGTAGGCTACTCTGCTACAAAGTTTTAAGTTAAGTAAAGTTAAGGTAGTTTGAGGAGCGGTGCAACTTGAAAGCTGCAATATAAGGACTGCTTGCTTATTGCAAAAACCATAGTCAGTATTAAGGATTCTGTGCACTGCGCTGTTTTGATTAAGCAAAGTTTAAAGAAGGTTACAGTTTAAAGAGAAAGCTTCTATTCTGTAAATCCTGTTTATGTTTATTTTTGATTTTTAAAAATAGAACACTGACAAATACTGACAATAGACTATCTTTATGCAATATTTAATTGCATATTTAGAATAAGTCCATTACAGCAATTAGTTTATTTGATTCATTTAGTTTCATTTTTGATTGTTTTGTTTGTTTTGTGAATTTAAGACAGCTAAGTCACGTAGGTCACTTCAAGCCTTTACACACAGGCCTACTTTTTCACTTTAAGTTATACATTCATATACAGTACATAAGTTATTCAGATACAGTAATTCTAGTAGTCATTCACACAAAATGTTCAGTAAAAGTACCTGCCAAACTGCTGAAGAAAGCTCTGCAGGAGAAATGCCGTTAAGAAGGAGTGAAAGACTTAGAACATTGACAGAAAAAGAAAAAGAAAGTCTGAAGGCTGTGCAACGTAAGTACAAAATTGCGTATGGCTTCTGGAAGACTAATGCAAAAGTAGGCAAAGAAATGCTATCTGATGAGGCCTCACAAGATGAGTTAGAGGAACTGATTCATAATGTACAAAGCACTTGTTCAGAGGTAAGAGCCCTTTATGAAAATCTTCGTCAGATACAGGCTCCTGAAACAAACCTGCGGCGCAAAGTGGATTCTTGCATAGCTCTTTCAAAGTTCATTGTTCAAAGAGCACAGAAGAAAATTGAAGGAAAGGAAGAGGAAGATGAACTTTGGCCTGATGTTGGATCCGTCTTAGACTCAGCAAGCTCTATATCTTCTGTTAGATCAAGATGCAGTTCTTTACATTCTAGCATCCACTCAGTCAAAAGATTTGAGGCTGCTGCTGAAGCTGCTGCATCCCAAGAAAAAATTGCCGTATTGATTGAACAGGAGAAGGAAGCAACAGAGCTTCAAAAACTTGAGTTTGAAGATGCTTTTCGTCAGGCACAGCATGAAGCTGAAAAACTAGCCAGACAACAAGAGATGCGAGGTAGACGCACAAACATTGAGGTCTTAGAAGAATTAAAAAACTTAAATGCTGCAAAAGCCCGAGTAAGAGTTTATGATCAAGCTGAAGAACAGTTTGAAGCAAATGACTTTGCCTACACACTTAACTCAGCACCTTCTTCCACTATTCCTCAATGCCAAGCCTCCAGTGCTTTAATTAACTCAGATGTTCCTCAATCTCAAGTCATTCCTGCCACAAGTCTGACACTTATTCCTCAGTCTCATGCCATTCATGCTACACGTTCGTCATCCATTCCTCAATCTCGAGTCATTACTGCTGCAAGTCTGCCGTTCTTACCTCAGCCTCATGCCGTTTGTGCTACAAGTCCATCACTCATTCCTCAGTCTCAAGCCATTCCTGCTGCATGTTTTCCATTCGTACCTCAGTCTCATACCATTCATGGTACAAGTCCATTACTTATTCCTCAGTCTCAAACCATCTCTGCTGCAAGTCCACCATTTGTTTCTCAGTCTCAAGCTGTTCCTGCCTCAAGTCTGTCATTCAGTCCTCAGTCACTGCCAGTTAATACCCAAGCAACTCCTGCTACAAGCCCCATGGTGTTTCAAGTTCCATATGCTTCAATGCCTACCCCTCAGACACAAAACAGTTGTGACCTGGTCAATGTTTTAGCAGAAGCCATAAGTGCCAATCGCCTTCCTACGCCAGAACCAGCATTGTTCACCGGCGATCCTTTGAAATTCAAAGACTGGCAACTCTCTTTCGAAACACTGATAGACAGAAAGAATATTCCAAAGAATGAAAAACTGTATTACTTAAGAAAGTATGTACTAGGTGGAGCAGCAAAGAAAGCTGTTGAAGGTTACTTTGTTCTAGGCACTGATTCAGCATATGACGAGGCTTGGAAAGTACTAGAAAAACGTTTTGGTGACCCATTCATAATTGGGAAATCTTTTAGAGACAAGTTGCATGGATGGCCAAAGATAAGCTCTAAAGAGGCCTTCGAATTAAGAGAGTTTACAGACTTCCTCAAGAGTTGTGAGGCTGCAATGCCACATCTGAAAACATTAGAAGTCTTAAACGACTGCAATGAGAACCAAAAAATTCTGCTGAAGTTACCATCTTGGTTAGTGTCTAAATGGAACCGCAAAGTGATGGAATTCAGAGCGGAAACCGGGGAATACCCACCATTCAAAGTGTTTGTACCCTTTCTGTCTAAAGAAGCAGATCTTGCCTGTGACCCTGTGTCTTCAATACAAGCCCTCAGAAACATGGAAAGTGAAAAACCAAAGCCTCCAAGAAACCAAACCATCCAAGCGAAGACGCTCTCCACAAATACAACACAAAGCAATATACCATCATGCGTCTTTTGTAAGAAAATAGGACATCACCTAGCCAAGTGTAGAAAGTTTGTTGAAAGACCACTTCAAGATCGGGTAAAGTTCATACAGACAGAGAAGCTTTGCTTTGGATGTTTGAGGATTGGTCATCAATCAAAACAGTGTGCTAAAAGGAGCACATGTGAAAAGTGTCAGAAGAAACATCCAACATGTCTGCATGAGGAAAACTTCAAAGTAAAGAGTGGAAATTACAACCTAAAAGACAAGACAAATGCTGAAGAGATGGCTACAGCTGTGTCATTTGCCAACGCAACCACTCATAAGAGCTTGAACACACAAACGTCATCAACAATACCAGTCTGGGTCTCATCTTCAAAACATCCTGATCAAGAAATTCTTGTATATGCACTTCTAGACACGCAGAGTGACACAACCTTCATCTTGGATGAGATAGCCCAAGACCTCAACACAACCAAGGAGAATGTCTGCTTACAGTTGTCCACAATGTCTGCGCTGTCAAAGACCATACCTTGTCAGAAATTGTCAAATCTCCAAGTGAGAGGATATAATTCAGAGAAAAGAATTCCCCTGCCACCAGCTTTCACACGAGAGTTCATTCCTGCCAACAGACTGCACATCCCCACTTCAGAAACAGCTCGAAAATGGCCTCATCTGGAACAGTTAGTAGACAAGATACCACCACCATTAAATTGTGAGGTAGGCCTTCTGATTGGGTATAACTGCCAACAAGCCCTCCTTCCAAGAGAGATCATTGCCGGAGAAGAAAATCACCCATACGCTCAGCGAACAGATCTTGGCTGGAGCATCGTTGGATGTGCGAATTCAGAATGTGACTACAGTGATGCAATAGGCACCAGCCACAAAATCCTACAGTGTCAAGTGACACCTGCAGCACAGCCATCAGTTGAACTGAAGAGGGAGGTACACTTCGTGTGCAGAACTGAAGTTAAGGAGATTGGACCGACAGACATAATTAAAGCACTTGAATCAGACTTCACGGATCACTCAGCAGACGATAACCCAGTTTCTCAAGAAGATTTTCTCTTTTTGTCCAAAGTGAAGGAAGGTATAAGATTGAACAAAGATGGTCATTATGAACTTCCACTTCCATTCAAGACGGACACACCTAACCTTCCAAATAATAAACAATGTGCAGTTCGGAGACTCACTTCACTAGAACGACGACTGAAAAGGGATAAACAGTATTGCCAGGACTACGTTCACTTCATGGATGACATAATAGCCCGAGGAGATGCTGAAAAGGTTCCACAGTCTGAACTGGATGAGCAAGCCTGGTATATTCCACACCATGGAGTCTACCATCCTCAGAAGCCAGGAAAGATCCGCGTAGTGTTTGACTGTTCAGCACGCTTCCAAAACAGCTCTTTAAATGATCAGCTCTTGACTGGGCCTGACCTGACAAATACTTTGGTTGGAGTATTGTGCCGGTTTAGAAAAGGTCCAATAGCCATAATGTGCGATGTAGAGAAAATGTTTCACCAGTTTCATGTCACAAAGGAACATCAAGACTACCTCAGATTCTTATGGTGGGAGAAGGGTGATCTAAATGCAAAAGCCTCTGTGTACAGAATGAAAGTACATCTGTTTGGAGCTGCTTCATCACCTGGCTGCTGTAATTATGCATTCAAGCACCTGGCATCACAAGGCCATGGAAAGTTCAGTGAAGAGTCTATCAAGTTCATCCATGGAAGTTTTTATGTTGATGATGGTTTGACAAGCACAAAGTCCCCTGTTGAAGCCATACATTTGGTTGAAGAAGCAAGAGCCCTGTGTAGAACTGGTAACCTTCGGCTTCACAAGTTTGTATCCAACAACAAGGAGGTGATGAGAATGATACCACCTGAGGAACGTGCCCATACCAAAGATCTGGATTTGGATTTAAGAGAATATAACATTGAACGAGCTCTTGGAGTTCAGTGGTGTGTAGAAGCAGACGAGTTTCAATTCAGAGTTGTTGTCAAGAACAATCCGCTGACAAGAAGAGGAGTTCTATCGACTGTCGCCTCTATCTATGACCCTCTAGGGTTTGTAGCCCCTTTCATCTTGGTCGGCAAGCAAATACTTCAGTCACTGTGTAGAGACAAGATAAGCTGGGATGAGGATCTCCCTGAGAACATTCTACCACAATGGGAAGCATGGCTAATAGACTTGCCACGTTTAGCAGCTTTGAAAATTCCAAGAAGTTACTCTCCGTCTGACTTTGGGGAGGTTGCACGTTATGAACTTCACAACTTCTCAGATGCAAGTTGCAGTGGATATGGTGCCTGTTCTTATCTCAGAGCAATAAGTGAAACAGGGAAAATCAGTTGCTCACTGGTTATGGGGAAGGCAAGAGTGGCCCCTACTAAACTAACAACTATTCCAAGACTTGAATTGTCATCAGCAGTAACTTCAGTCCGCAATGGTTCTGTCGTCAGAAGAGAGCTTGAGATTGAAAAGCTGCAAGAGTATTACTGGACAGATTCAAAAGTTGTCCTTGGCTACTTGAATAATGATGCCAAAAGGTTCCACACCTTCGTGGCCAACCGCATTCAACGCATAAAATCCAGCACATCTCCTGAACAATGGCAACATGTAAGCTCAGAGAACAACCCAGCTGACCATGCCTCAAGAGGACTTACTGCTGTTCAGTTGAAAGAGTCTAACTGGCTGAAAGGACCGGACTTTCTTTGGAAAATAAATCTTCCACAGGAAGAAAAGACGGTGGGAGAAGTGGAACTAACTGATCCAGAGCTTCGCAAGGTCCACGTCCATACAGTAAAGACAAAAGAAGTACCTGCAATATTGAACCGCTTCACCAAATTCTCTGAATGGAACAAGGTTGTAAGAGCTGTCGCCAGACTCAAAAGATTTGTAAGAGAACTAAAAGGTCTTCAGCCAAGAACAAATGAACTAACAAGCCTTGAAGAACGAAGAGAAGCTGAAATGTTCATCATCAAGCTGACACAGGAGGAAGCCTTTGCTGAGGACATTAAGAAACTCAAGTTACAGAAAGAAGACAACTTAAGCAAACATAACAAGTTACACCAACTAAATGCCTTTCTGGATAAGAACAGTATTCTCAGAGTGGGAGGACGGCTGTCCAAATCCTCTTTACATTATGATGTTAAACACCCAGCAATTCTTCCAAAGAAGTGCCACGTTTCAGCACTGCTGGTCAAACACTACCATGAGCGAATACACCACCAAGGGAGAGGCATGACTACAAATGAACTACGTGCAAATGGAATATGGATCCTTGGATGCGGAAAGCTAGTTTCTTCACATATCTACAAGTGTGTGAAATGCCGACGATACAGAAGAACTACGGAAGTTCAACTGATGGCAGATCTACCAGAAGAAAGAACTGAAACATCTCCTCCTTTCTCATACTGTGGCGTTGACTGTTTTGGCCCCTTCATCGTAAAAGAAAACAGAAAAGAACTAAAGCGATATGGGCTGCTGTTCACCTGCCTGTGTTCCAGAGCAGTACACATAGAAACTCTGGACGATTTGACAACGGATGCCTTCATGAACGCTCTTCGAACACTTGTATCTATCAGAGGACCTGTTCGCCAATTAAGATGTGATCAAGGAACAAACTTCACAGGAGCCAAAAGAGAGTTTTATGAGCTACTCAAAGGGATGGATCAAGACCGTCAACAAACACTTGGCTGTGAGTTCATAATGAACGTCCCATCAGCGAGTCATATGGGTGGAGTTTGGGAGCGCCAGATTCGAACAATCCGCAGCATCCTGACATCCATGCTAGACAAATCTGCAAGCCGTCTTGACACCACTACGCTAAGGACATTTCTTTATGAGACCATGGCTATTATCAACAGCAGACCACTAAGCATTGAACATCTTCAAGATCCCAATGGCCCAGAACCTCTCACTCCCAACCATATACTTACAATGAAGTCATCAATCATTCTGCCCCCTCCTGGACAGTTCTGTGAAGAAGATCTTTATCTACGGAAAAGGTGGAGAAAAGTTCAGTTTCTAGCCAATGAATTTTGGAAAAGATGGAAGCGAGATTACCTACTAAATCTTCAACAAAGACAGAAATGGCAAAAGAAAACTCGAAACTCACAAGTGGACGACATTGTTATTCTTAAAGATGACAACAAGCCAAGGAATGAATGGAAGCTCGGCAGAGTTATACAAGCTCACCCTAGTGCAGATGGCATGGTACGAAAGCTGAAGTTACTTATTAGTGACACTACACTTATCAATGGAAAACCACTCACTAGATCAGTTTACCTTGAAAGACCTATCCATAAAGTAGTAACACTAATTGAAGTCAGCAAAGTCTCACAGTCATACACTAACACACACACCCACACATAACTTATATTTTATTTATTTTCCTTTGTTTGGTTGGTTCTCTTTTCATTTATTTTCTTTATTTGTTATTCAAAGAAATCCCACATTCCAAATAAATGAGTGATTTGGTGGGAGTGTAAATGTTAAGTTTTCTATTCTATTTATCTATGTGAAGAATTCTACAATAGAATCTTAAGTTTATAGAATTTCTAATTTCCATTTCCTTATCAACAAGGAATAAATATGTTTATTTGTATTCGAAGCTGCTATGGTTTCAGAATTGTTTATTTGTTATTAAAACTCTGTGCGCGAGGCGCGTCTGTATGTTGGCTACCGAAAGAACGCATAGTTCATTATTGCCATTGTCACGGTGGAGGCAGACCATAACGCTAAGCTTTGCCTTTATTTTGCATTAAGCCTTAAGTTATAGTGCTTAATCTAGCTGTGCGCAAGAACTACCAGCAACAAGGTATTTATTTCCATTTGTTTTATGTCATTTTGTTTGCTATATTCGTTTTATCTTAATGTGTATATTACTGTAAAGCCAACCAATTTATGCATCGTTTTAGGCCTGGTATACTTGTACTCAGAAGAGAAGAATTAAGTTAAGCTCAACCTCTTTCTATAACCAGCGGCCAACGAGGTATTTGTTACTTTGTTTTATATTGTTTTTCCTTGTTTCTTTGTATCGTTTTGTTGTTTATACACTGTACACTGATGTATCCTTTTGGTGATTACTTGATAGTTCTCACGGCGTGAATGGAGTGTGGAGACTTCGGTGTATCCAGATAAATAAACGCCCGTATCTAAGAACCTGCCCCCGTTGTGTTGTTGTGGAAAGAGCTACACTGACCATGGAGGGCTCTGTATGCTAGTGTTAGAATTTTAAATTGTATCCTGTAGGCCACAGGGAGCCAGTGAAGTGAATGAAGTAGAGGGGTGACATGGGTGCGCCTGTTTGATCTGGTGAGGAGTCTGGCAGCTGCATTCTGGATGGATTGCAAACGGTGGAGTACAGATTTGTTGAGTGAAGAGAACAGAGCATTACAGTAGTCAATACAGGATGAGATGAAGGCATGAATGAGCATTTCTAACTCTGACTGGGAAACCACAGATCTCAGCTTGCATATGTTTCTCAGGTGAAAGAAACAGGATTTGGTAAGTGATTTAATGTGGCTGTCAAAAGATAGGGACTTGTCAAACAATACCCCTAAATTCCTTATACTAGGACGCACAAGAGTTGAAAGACAGCCAAGGTTTTGCTGTATTGTGGGCAGCACTTTGTCTGGGGCAACAACTAAGACCTCTGTCTTGTCCATATTGAGTTGCAGAGAATTTTCTGCTAGCCAACCCTTGATGGCAGATAGACAGTCAAGCAGCTTTGAAAGCTTAGGGGTCTCATTTGGCCTAAGGGTAAAATGAAGCTGCATATCATCAGCATAAAAATGATAGGCAATGTTAAAACTCTGAATTATCTGGCCCAGGGGCAGCATATACAAAGAGAACAGTAAAGGGCCCAACACTGACCCCTGGGGGACACCACAGGTCAGGGGGGACTGGGCAGAGAGAAATTCACCAAGGGACACGGCATAACTTCTATCGGCAAGGTACGACGTGAACCAATCAAGCGCCATGCCCGAGATGCCCACCCAGTCTCGCAGCCGATTAATCATTATACAATGATCCACAGTATCAAAGGCAGAGCTGAGGTCGAGAAGTACCAGCACAGAACAACAGCCAGAGTCAGACGCCATCTGTATGTCGTTGTGCACTCTCACCAGGGCAGTTTCCGTAGAATGCAGTTTTCTGAAGCCAGACTGGAAAGTATCCAAAAGCTCAGAACTGTCAAGAGCACGAGTGAGTTGGTTAGCAGCAGCTTTCTCAAGTATCTTGGACAGCAGTGGTAGTTTGGATATGGGTCTGCAGTTTTTTAGCACTGTTGGATCCAGATTTGCTTTTTTTAGTATAGGTTGGATAATGGCATGCTTGAAAAAGGTGGGGACGCAGCCTGAGGCTAGTGAGGAGTTAACTATTCCAACAATAGTGGGTCCAATAGCAGGTAAAACCTTGGAAAAGAGTGAAGCTGGAAGTATATCCTGTGGACTGGATGATAACCTCATACTCTTAGTGATAGCAACCAAGTCCTCAATACTGATAGGCTGGAAAGTCGCTAGAGTGACAGGTTGAGGATGAGGAGGTTGGCTACAGTCATGGGAGCAGGGCATTGGCTGTATACTGGCTCGAATAGATATGACCTTATCAACAAAAAATGCAAGCAGCTTATCACAGTCATTTTGGGAATGCGTTGTTACGATGTCAGCAGGAGGGGCAACAATTTTGTTAATCGTTTCAAACAAGACCTTAGGGTTTCTCTTAGAAGAGGAGATCAAGCTGGAGAAATATGCTGATCTTGATTCAGTAACCAGAATATTAAAATCACGCATAAGGTCCTTAAGATAGAGACGGTGAACCTCTAGCCCCGTGGCTTTCCATGGCCGTTCTGTTTTGCGGCACTTCCTCCTGTGACAACGGACAGACTCCGTTATCCAAGGCGAAGGCCTGCGGATGGGTCTAGCTTTGGATTTAAGCGGTGCCACAACATTTAAAACAGAAGAGCAGTGTTCATTGAACGCCTGGAGAGAACAATCTACATCATCATTGTTGATGTTGAAACTATTAAAATGAGCCATGAATCGCTCAACAGTTGCTTCTGTTATGATGCGCGAACGCGACACAGTCATCTGACAGGGGGGGTCCGCAGTTGTTAAAACATTAAAGAATATACATTTATGATCGCTGATGAGCAGATCCTCACAACGTAATCCCTTAACATCCAGCCCAAGGGTAAAAACAAGATCTAAAATATGGCCAGCCGCATGCGTGGGTTCATGAACATGTTGGGTTAAGTTGTGTGATTCAGTAACACTTAAAAAGTCCTTGGCTGTGTGATTGTCCGTTTTGTCTACATGCAGGTTAAAATCACCCAATATAAGCAGTTTCTCGAGCTTAATAACAGAGGACATGAAGTCAATAAAATCAGAGATAAACTGCGCGGCCGGTCCCGGCGGACGGTATATGAGGATACAGTAGATCGGCTCAAGCCGACCCACACGGGTGATCTGTAGTTCAAAAGAGGAGTAGGTGTCTGATTTCACCAATTGACAGGCAAAGCAATTCTTCCAGACCTTGGCTATGCCCCCGCCACGGCCCGTAAGCCGCGGGGAGCCAATGAACGCACAGTCATCAGGGCACAGTTCATTAAGATGGGTAAAATCAGAGTTCTGCTGCCAGGTCTCTGTCACAAACATAAAATCCAAGTCCTCTTTGGTAAATTCATTTAAAAAGTCATTTAAAACATGGGCCTTGTTCGCCACAGAGCGCGCGTTCACAAGACACATTTTCGTTGCTGTGGGGTCTGCATTCTGACTGGCAGGGGTGGGGGCGGAGATGCGTATAGCTGTGAGCGCAGATCGAGTGGTGGGAGTTCGTTTTGCTCTGTGAGTGTTCCCATTACGGCCGGTGATGACTGTGATAAGAGATGGCGAACGGCAGGGGGGGCTAGCGGTGGCAGCTACCTGCTGGGGCTGGGCCTTCCAGGTGGCAGCCGGAAGGACCGGATGCCCACTCTGTCAGTCATTTCGCAAACGGCGTGGCGCTGACTGAACCTCGTATTGAATGTTCGCTGTGAGAACACGAGTGCCTGTGGTGGTGAGGTGGATCCCATCCAACATATAAAGTGCTGGTCTGTGCCAGAGAGCATTAAAATTGTCAATGAACCCTATATCGTACACTCTGCACGCATGCTTGAGCCAAGTGTTAAGGCTGAGGAGTCTGCTAAAACGCTCATCGCCGTGCCGCACGGTAGGGATTGGGCCAGAAATAAAAGAGGACTTGCCACAGTGCTTTTAACAGCTCCGAATCGCGGTGGGATGTGTCATTTGACCCAACGTGAACTAAAACCCTGCTAATGGACGTAGGCAGGGAAGGCATCAGCTCACGGAGTCTCTCATGAACGACAGGGGTCGTGGCACCGGGAATACTATGCGTGATGACATGAAAGCACCTAATATTCCTTATTATGGAATCGCCAATCAACAGGGTATTGGGAGTAAACAGTGGACGGGGTGGTGCTGTAGAGCCGGCTGCTGGAGGCTGCCGGCTCGAGCTGCCCAACTGCAGCTGTTCCACCGGGAGCGGAGGGGAAGCGCCAGCATCAGGGCCAGCCGTAGGAGAAGAAGCCGACCCCCTGGAGACTGCGTCCCGCCTGACTGCTACGTAGGCCTCCTCCGCTGATGTCTTATAGCCTAATGACTGATAATCAGCGTGCCGTGGTGGCAATTTGAAATGCATTTAGTGTAAATCTGGGTTATGTTGATAACCGCCATGTCTCCTAATGATTTACAGCACGCGAGAATACATGAGATTTTAATTTAGTTAGCCGAATGTAATGGAAACACCGCAATTGCGAAAATTGTGATTTTCGACATTAAAGGTATACTATGCAGGATTGGCGATTTCATCGCCGGTTTCGCTTTCATTTCGCTTTTCATTTTCGCTCGTTTTATGCTTGCATATTTCTCTGCAGAGCTTCCCCTACAGCTTTAGCGTGTATATTTGACAAAACTCCTCAATCGGTCAGTCTGCCGTGCCTTTTCATGAGACTTTACATGACACTTCCTGGAGTAGAGCATGGGTGCGTGCCCGGTGTCTCCTGAAGTTGCAAGTGTGGTTTTACCGCTACAGACCACTAGAGCGGCCAACAAAAACACCGTTCGACCGGTAATGACCCATTTAATCATATATAACAGTATGGAACGAATTGATTAACTGAAAAACGTTGCATAGTATACCTTTAAGACAATATCGACAAAGTTTTTGCGCATATTTGTAATGGAAACGCAGCTAGTGATAAGATTTGTGCCACTATCATTGCCCATGTAATCAACCTAGGCCTTTCACTACATGTAAGAAAGGCTGGTGAGAATACATGTAAATATCGGATGCAATGTTGATGACACAGTCATTTTGTGTTTTTTTTGTTCCCCCCTTTTATCTGGGCTTTTTGCTGTTGTTTTTTGTTCAGAATGCTCTTGTGTGTTTCATGGATATTTTGTTCACTGTAAGCAATACGGTACAACTTTTTCTGTGTATAAACAGTAAAAGAACATTTTATTTGCTTTTTATTGGAATGCTTTTGAATGTGAACATTACATGTGGATATACAGTTCCCAACCAAGAAATTTAGTGTTACAGTTTTTTTCAGTTGCTTACACACAATTTTTACAAAATTTAAGCACAGCTATCCAAACGCCACACTCAGTTTGCATAATTCCTAGATTATTTGCAAAATGAAAGACTTCAGTCAAAACATACACACTTCAGTCAAAACATACACATTTCTGTCAAAACATATACACATATTTGTAAAAATGCTATTACAGTTTTTTTCAATCGCTAACAAGCGTTTGTCCATTCATTTGATACATTTTCAAAACTATAAACACTGACTCTCACCTACAAAACACAACTGGCCAAATGGATAATTTTCCTCTCAAAAGCACATCCCATGTTGTTACACCACATTTTGTTACATATACACTAACTCATCATTTCTCTGCACACACTAACTTTACCAAAACACTGGAAACCTGACTCAAAATGAAGTTATTTTGTCAAAGAATGAAGCTTGTTTTCACTTCACAAGATACATGCAGTCAATCAGAGTGAACTAGGTTTAAAAATACTGGCTACTGTTGACATTACAAAAACGGCATAGACTTTTATGTTTCAGTTCCAGACGTTCCAGACGTTCGTTTTCTCATATTTGAAAAAATGACCAGGGGCCGGTTTCCCGATAACGTTCACTCTTAGCGAGCTACGAAGACTCCAAAGGTATAACTTACCAAAGTTGTATACCTTTATAGTCGTGGTTCCCGAACTATCACTTAGGAGTCTTCTTACGAGAAGCTCCTTTCCGACGTACAAGGCACTGTCCACCATGAAGGTGCTGAATTAGGTGACGTCGATTGCTCAGAAATCGATTTTTTATTTTACGGGGAGGCATGACAGTATTATGAAAGCGTAATACTGTTGCATAATTGGCTGTTTAGGTCACATGACTTTTGGCGATTGGTAAAAAAGTTTTGCACACTTGTAAATTCATTTCGTACCCGCAGATCTGTTTCGTGTCTGTAGAAAACAGATACGCACTTGCAAAGGGAAAATCTGTGCGTGCAAAAACCGTTTGCAAACTCACAAAACTTTTTTCCACACAGTGACAAAACCGATTTGCAGATGTACGAATAATTTTTACATGCACAAAAAAAATGTACAACTACAAAATATTTTTGCATGTGCACAAAACATTTTTACGAACTCAAAATATGTCTACATACAAACAAAACTATTGGCGAGGATTTTATACGATAGTGCCTTTGGTTAACATTTAACATGAAAGCAAGCCCCTTCATTAAACATTGTAGGACGGTGGGGGAAGCAAGAAATCAGAGGATAACGCTTTTAATTACAGTATTTTTAATTGCATGCACGTTTTATTATTTATTATTACGTGGAGCACTTCTTAAACTAACACAAAAATAGAGATAATAGAACCAACAGGCTTTACGTAGCACAGTTGACTGGACTAATGATGATCAATGGAGCTGAGTTTTGGCCATCCTTAGTTATTTGATAGGGATTAAGGACTGGATAGATTTGTTCTCTGAAAACAACACCTCTGTATGAATGGATCAGTTTCCATTTGTCTGCATCATAGAAAGAAACCAAACCTCCCTCATAATCCACAAACACTCCCACCCTCTCTGGACTGTCTTTCAGTGAGAGAGGAACATTGGGACCAGCATGTGCAAAGTAATCATTCACACCTTCCATGCTTATTATCCAGTATCCACTCACAGGGCTCATGGCCTTTTCTGACACTCTGTCAGTTGATTCGCTGACTACTCCTAATGACCACCCAATCTTCCCACTGACGTTCACCTCATAGTAAAATCTACCAGAGGAGAAACCCTGCTTTCCCAAGACGTTGTACCATTTACTAAACCTCTTTGAATTTTCAGTGTAGCGCTTTGCTGTGGTTCCATATTTCACTTGTTTCTTATCAGCAGACAGGATAAGATTACGGTGAGCTGTATCTGGATCCAGAGTCACATCCACTGCAAGAGAGGTCCATAAAACAAAGGTTTGATATCTTCATCTAAAATGTATTTTTTGTTAAATGGAAATCTTTATCCACTGTTACATTCATAGCAAAAACAGCTACACCATATGGGTAAGCACCAATTCAAGGACCTATAACCAAATAAAATCCTTTCTAAATCACACATTACTTACCTGCATATTGAGTCATTTGCAACCCTGTGTGAAAAAGATTAAAAGAAAAGTTTAGCAAACTCCTTTCATGTCTGTACGAACAATTTACTGTAATACTAATCCTTAATTAAAGTTTGCATCTCGGGCAATCTTGGGTTGTTTGACATCAAAATTCTTGTGACTGCTTAAAACCAAAGATTCTAGAACAGAGCAAGATGGATCACTGGCCGGAGAATACGTTGGATTTTTTGAAGTACATTTTAACGCTCCATGGGCGCCATTTTGGTAAGCCGAAAAGTAATAAATCGTGCCTTTCACACGGCCAGATCATTACCGAGTAACAAAACAAAACAAAAAACAGCTGGCAACGGCAAAAACAGCTGTTGAGGTGGGTTTATATGATTGGAACTGTGTCAGAAATGTTGCTGAGCTTACCGAAATGGCGTCCTGTACCGTACTTCATTCTTTTGACGCAACTGATCCATCTTGCTCTGTTCTAGAATCTTTGCTTAAAACTATATACCTGACTTAACAGCATTGAGTTACCATGGCAACTCTGGCCTTTTGACCTGCCTGCTTGGCCCCCACATTGCTGCTTGCAGCTATATTTAAAGTTCAAATTTGTGCAAATTAAGGTAAAGAAATACTGGCACTTTAAGCTAAGATAAATAACCTTTTCTTTAATAGTAGTAAATATAACCATGTAACCTGTCCTCTGTCGCTCAGCACACACACTCACTCGGTTCAAGCTGAATGCTCAAAATCGTACTCTGCACATCAAGTGGTACATTTCGCATTGGAGGACAAAACACCATTTCGCAGCAGGTGACAAGACCACAGCCTCAATAGATAATTCAGGCTAAAAGTCAAGATGAAAATGACCACCACAATGCTCTGTCTATTGTCTGTTCATCAGACTTTCAATGGTTATTTCGAGTCCTGCTTTTAGAAGTCAGTACGTTTTTCAGAATCTGAAATATCATTAATTCTACAATAATTAGAATATCATCACAAAGTTAATTTATGTCAGTAATTCCATTCAAAATGTGAAACTTATATATTAAATACTCATATATTAAAATCATCCATCACACAAAGACTGATATATTTAAAATGTTTATTTATTGGGTGGGGCAGCTGTGGCCTACTGGTTAGGGCTTCGGGCTTGTGACCGGAGGGTTGCCGGTTTGATCCCCGACCAGTCCACGGCTGAAGTGCCCTTGAGCAAGGCTAACCCCTCACTGGTCCTCGAGCGCTGTTGGTTGGGCAGGCAGCTCACTGCTCTGGGTTAGTGTGTGATTCACCTCACTGTGTGTGTGCTGTGTGTGTTCACTAATTTGGTTAAATTGGGTTAAATGCAGAGAACTGAATTTCCCCTCACGGGATCAAAAAAGTATATATGCTATTTCTTTCTATTCTATTTTCATTTTGATCATTATTACTAACTAATGAAAATCCCAAATTCAGTATCTCAGAAAATTAGAATATTAGACCAATACAAATGAAGTTTTTTTTTTTTAGAAATGCTGGCCAACAGAAAAGTATGAACATGGAAAGTATGAGCATGTACAGCACTCAATACTTAGTTGGGGCTCTTTTTGCCAGAATTACTGCAGCCATGCAGCGTGGCATGGAGTCAATCTGTGGCACTGCTCAGGTATTATGAGGCCAGGTATTATTGGCCTTCAGCGCTTCTGCATTATTGGGTCTGGTGTATCGCATCTTCCTCTTTGTTAAGGTCAGGTGAGTTTGCTGGCCAATTAATATACATGGTCCTTAAACCAGGTACTGGTAGCTTTGGCACTGCGTGCAGGTGCCAACTCCTGTTGGGAAATGAAATCTGCATCTCCATAAAGTTGGTCTGCAGCGGGAATAAAGAAGTGCTCTAAAACTTCCTGGTAGACTGCGTTGTCCCTGGACCTCAGAAAACACAGTGGACCAACACCAGCAGATGACATGGCATCCCAAACCATCACTGACTGTGTAAACTTTACACTGGACTTAAATCAATGTGGATTCTGTGCCTCTCCTCTTTTCCTCCAGACTCTGGGACCTTGATTGACCTCCGCCAAGGAGGTATATGTTTTCATCGTGGAGCGGCGTTTGTCTGTCTGTTTGTCTGTCTGTTTGTTAGCAAGATAACTAAAAAAGTAATGGATGACATTTTCAGGGAAGGTCAGCAATGACCCAAGGAAGAAATTACTACATTTTGGGAGTGATCCGTAATTCCGTCTGTGTTTATGTATTTCGCTTAGTGGTGTAATGGCATGGTATGGCCACGCGGTGGCGATCTGAATAGTTTAGGTTCAAATGTACAGTATGACAACCTAGGAAGAACAATGTAGGCGGAGGTCTGCGCTCTCTAAGTGCGTTTCCAAAGGAAATGCAAAATTGACTTTCATCAGAGAACATACTGTAACATAACACTGTTCAAGAGAGATTGACACATGGAATGCAACAGCTGAAAACCCATGTCTTAAATAAATCATAAATCTGTGCATGGTGGTTGTTGAAGCACTGACTTCAGCTGCAGTCCACTCTTTGTGAATCTCCCCCAATTTTTTGAATAGGTTTTGTTTCACAATCCTCTCCAGGGTGCGGTTATCCCCATTGCTTGTACACGTTTTTCAACCAGATCTTTTCCTTCCCTTCGCCTCTCTATTAATTTGCTTATACACCATAGGTGTCTTCAATATTGAACCTTTTCACAATATTCTAGTTCTCTGAGATACTGAATTGTGGGTTTTCATTAGTTGTCAGTTATAACCATCAAAATGAAAAGCAATAAACACTTGACATTTATCTGTCTGTGTGCAATGAATGTTTACATTATACAAGTTTCACCTTTTGAATGGAATTACTGAAATAATTAAACTTTTTCATGATATTCGAATTCTATGACCAGCAGCTGTACATGTCACCACTCTTGTCTGCAGATATGACGTATCCACTGTAACGCTATTTAAGGAATTCATTGAGGCACCCCCTCATCACATGTTGCTTTGGCCTTAAAGAGACCCTATGCAACTTTTTCATAGTCATAAAATCGCTTAGAAATTGTTGTTTTGCTTGACTGACCAGTTTAACAGTAATATCTCCTCCCGCCCCCAGTGTCCCTATCCGCTATTGCAACCTTGCAACTTGTTCAGGAGACGATCGTTCCCTGTTTACATCTGGAAGGCTGAGACGCATAAAGAACAAGGAGAACCACGCTTGCAATTTATATATATAGCCTATATGTATAAATATACACGCTAAAGCTGTCGGGGAAGCTCTGCAGAGAAATATGCAAGCATAAAACGAGCGACAATGAAAAACGAAACCGAAACTTAAGATGAAATTGCCAATCCTGCATAGTTTCTCTTTAAAATAACATCCACATCATAAGATATGTGAAACACTCACTAGGGTTCTGTAGTGCATCCCTCTCGGCAATCACAGTATCCAGTCTGTCCTGTAGCTGGGATTTCTCATTAAACAGGTTGTTATAGTTACCCTGTAATTTTGATTTCTCTTCAGTTACGTTGTTGCAACTGGTTTCCAAAAGGGCCCTCTGTTTATTGAGACTGTTGTAACCTGTCTGCAGTTCAGTATTGTATTTTGTCAGGTTGTTAACTCTGTCCTGCAGTTTAGATTTTTCAGAATTCAGGGTGTTATAACTGGTCTGTAACTGGAACTTCTCTCTATTCAGGTTGTCGTAACTCTCTTGCAACGTTAATTTGTCTTTGATCAGATTGTCATAATCTGACTGCATCTGTAGTTTCTCTGTACAGCTGGCCTGTGACTGCTTGGTTTCCATCACTTTGAAAATGAGAACTGCAATACCAGAGAGCAGAAGAACACACAGCAGACCCAGAAACACAGCAGTGCTCTTCCAGGGACCTGAAAAGACAAAGTGCAATAATCTGAGAGTTTGGACAATATTTTACTGTACTTGATGACAAGCAAATAGATCATCTTCAACCTCTGATAACTGGAATTTACAGGCAATAGTCCCTTATACTGTATGTCAGACTTACAGTATGACTATAGCCTGTTTTTTAATGGGGAAATGATTAATCAAAGAGATTTTATCTGCCTGAACTATTATGTTTGTTTCAGTATTTGACAGACATTTTATATATATTCTTAATATATTTGAATTAATTCAATGTATTTAGATATTGTTAAATGTATTACATAGCCTATATATTGTATATAGCAATAGTTGATGATAAGGGCTTTGGTTTTTATCATGTATTCTGGTGTGAAGCCAAGTTCCTTCGCATTTTTGTCATCATTTCAACATTACATTAATAAATGTTAACAGCAGAAATATTGAAGAGTGCATGTTGATTTGATAATCTGATACCAGCAACTTTATAGCAGACAATTTAAGTAGTAAGTATTTGATCATGTGTGTTTGGATAGGCATAATGATGAACTGTTATTAGAGTGCATGAAAATGCACTCTACTGTTATCCGATTTCTTCTTATTATTAGAGTGCATGAAAATGCACTCAACTGTTATTAGAGTGCATGAAAATGCACTCTACTGTTATCCTGTTTCTTCTTATTATTTTTATTTATCTTCTAACGTTTTTGTGCGTCCAATTCAGCTTCAACCGTTTAACGTAGAAACTTCATTCAAACTGCGCTGCGTAGGTCTTACTTAGGTGACTTCAGCTATGTATTTTTCAACTTTGTAACTTTTATACTTTTTGAACTATTAAATAAAAACTATTAAAATTCCCCCCATAGACTTAACATTGTGATTATGACATCATAATAGGGCAATTAGAATCTTATGCCAGATGGCCAGTCCAGGTGCAGCAGCTCTCTCTCTCTCTCAGGCTTTAAGCATACAATCTCATTAAGACTACAGATCCTGTTTCATACTTCCTCTGTCCTCAACTGTTTCAAAATAAAAGTCCTCACTGCAATAACACACTATTAAATCATTTAACCATTGAAACTACTCAACTATTTAACTGTTCAACCATTCCAACTGTCAGTTATCATCAACTATGCCTCCAGTCAACTACATGAAACCTCCATGTACCTAGCAACCAACATAGCAACCATTAAAATTAAGCGTTCATGACCGTTTCCATAGCAACCGACATTATTTTACTACAGTAACTTCTTTATTCCTGATAGTGGCCACCATAGATACCCTATCAACAAATGTTTCAAAATATAAGTCCTCACTAGCAAGTTAGCTAGTTAACATGGTTAGCATTGTTAGCATAGTTAGCATTTTTAGCATAACTGCTAGAAATGATTAGCTAAGTTAGCTAATCAACTTGGTTAGCATTGTTAGCATAGTTAGCATTGTTAGCATAGTTAGCATTTTTAGCATAACTGTTAGAAATGATTAGCTAAGTTAGCTAATCAACCTGGTTAGCATTGTTAGCATTTTTAGCATAACTGCTAGAAATCATTAGTTCAGTTAGAACTGTAATCTTTAAGCTTTAAACTGTCTACCTTCACACTCAGCTTTCTTTAAACTATGCAACCACCATGTTTACCCTAGCTACACCTTAGTAACTATATCTACATTATCTACTGTATCTATACATTTTTGCATTTTCATGCACTCGTAATTTCCCTGGAATTACATTCTCTAGTTCGACATCTTCTTATCTTTATTTTTCTTCTAACGTTTTTGTGCGCGCAATTCAGCTTCAACCGTTTAACGTAGAAACTTCATTCAAACTGCGCTGCTTAGGTCTTACTTAGGTGACTTCAGCTATGTATTTTTCAACTTTGAAAACTTTATCGTTGAATTTATATTAATTTTTTAAAACATTTTTTTCTCCCATAGACTTAACATTGGATTATGACATCATAATAGGGCAATTAGAATCTTATGCCAGGTGGCCAGCCCCACCTGCAGCAGCCCTCTCTCTCTCAGGCTTAAAGCATACAATCTCTCTGTGAAGACTACATATCCTGTTAAACTGTTTACTCTGTCCACAACTGTTTCAAAATAAAAGTCCTCACTGCAATAATACACTATTAAATCATTTAACCATTGAAACTGCTCAACTATTTAACTGTTCAACCATTCCAACTGTCAGTTATCATCAACTATGCCTCCAGTCAGCTATATGGAACCTCCATGTACCTAGCAACCAACATAGCAACCATCAAAATGAAGCATTACTGACAGTTTCCATAGCAACTAACATAATTATACTGCAGTAACCTCTTTATTCCTGATAGTGGCCACCATGGATACCCTGGCAACACATGTTTCAAAATAAAAGTCCTCACTAGCAAGTTAGCTAGTTAGCATGGTTAGCATAGTTAGCATTGTTAGCATTTTTAACATTTTTAGCATAACTGCTAGAAATCATTAGCTAAGTTAGCTAACCAACCTTGTTAGCATAGTTAGCATTTTTAGCATAACTGCTAGAAATCATCAACTAAGTTAGCTAATCAACCTGGTTAGCATTGTTAGCATAGTTAGCAATTTTAGCATAACTGCTAAAAATCATTAGCCGAGTTAGCTAATCACCTTGGTTAGCATTATTAACATAGTTAGCATTGTTAGCAAATTTGCTCGCAAACATAAGCTAAGTTAGCTAAGCAATCTGAGTAGCATATTAACATTATTAACACATTAGCAAAACATTAAACATCCATTAATCTATAACTTTTGCCATCCATTTAAATGATTTACCTATCAAAATCAATTAAATTATCGGTCTGTCAACATTCATTAAATTATCTTTTTATCAACAGCTTTTAAGCTATCCGTATTCAATTAAACTGTCTATCTTCGCACTATCAACTTTCATAAAATATGAAACCACCATGTCTACCCTAGCAACACCTCAGTAACCATATCTACATGATTTATCTGTACATTTTTGCATTTTCATGCACTCGTAATTTCCCTGGAATTACATTCTCTAGTTATTCTTCTAACGCTTTTTGTGCGTCTAATTCAGCTTCAACCGTTTAACGTAGAAACTTCATTCAAACTGCGCTGCGTAGATCTTACTTAGGTGACTTCAGCTATGTTATTTTCAACTTTGTAACTTTTATACTTTTTTAACTATTAAATAAAAACTATTAAAATTTCCCCATAGACTTAACATTGGATTATGACATCATAATAGGGCAATTAGAATGTTATGCCAGGTGGCCAGCCCCACCTGCAGCAGCCTCTGCCTCTCTCAGGCTTTAAGCATATCTCTATGTGAAGACTAGAACTACATATCCTGTGTAAACGGTTTCCTCTGTCCACAACTGTTTCAAAATAAAAGTCCTCACTGCAATAATACACTATTAAATCATTTAACCATTGAAACTACTCAACTATTTAACTGTTCAACCATTCAAACTGTCAGTTATCATCAACTATGCCTCCAGTCAACTATATGAAACCTCCATGTACCTAGCAACCAACATAGCAACCATTAAAATTAAGTGTTCATGACCGTTTCCATAGCAACCAACATGATTATACTGCAGTAACTTCTTGTTTCTTGATAGTGGCCACCATGGATACCCTAGCAACAAATGTTTCAAAATAAAAGTCCTCACTAGCAAGTTAGCTAGTTAGCATAGTTAGCATTTTTAGCATAACTGCAAAAAATCATCAACTAAGTCAGCTAATCAACCTGGTTAGCATTGTTAGCAAATTTAGCATTGTTAGCATAGTTAGCATTGCTGCTAGAAATCATTGGTTAAGTTAGCTAATCAACCTGGTTAGCATTGTTAGTAAAATTAGCATTGCTGGCATAATTAGCATTTTTAGCGTAACTGCTAGAAATCATTAGCTAAGTTAGCTAATCAACATTTTAACATGAATAGAAATCATTAGTTAAGTTAGAACTGGAATGTTTCATCTTTAAACAGTCTACCTTCACACTATCAACTCTCTGTAAACTATGCAACCACCATGTTTACCCTAGCTACACCTTAGTAACCATATCTACATTATTTATCTATTTCTGCATTTTCATGCACTGGTAATTCCTTGGAATTGCATTTCTAGTTAAACTTCTTCTAACGCTCGCAATTCAGCTTCAACCGTTTAACGTAGAAACTTCATTCAAACTTTGTTGCGTAGGTCTTGCTTATGCCATATGTGCTTTGTATTTTTCAACTTTGTAACTTTTATACTTTTTAAACTATTAGTTAAAAACTATCACCATTTCCCCCATAGACTTAACATTGCTCATTATGACATCACGGCAGCAATTAGAATGTTACCCCAGCTGGTCAGCCACCTGGGCACCAACTGTCAGTTTCTCTCAGGCTCCTCTCTGAAGACTACATATTCTGTTCCCCTGTATCCTCTGCGCACAACAGTATCAAAATAAGTCCTCCTAATTCCATCCAACTTTATATCCATTCATCTTCTTCAAACCATTCACTCATCCACCCATTCTAAACAGTCTGCCTATCAACAACATCAATTAGACGCTCTACATTTAACTTTTAAACAATCTACTCTGTCTCAGGCTGGCTCTCTTAAGACTAGCCAGTTAAATTGATTACACCTGTATCTGTATCCACTACTCTCAGTAGAGAGCTGTGTCTCTCCATTCTACAAGAATATAAGGCACATTCCATCTAACATTCTATCCATTCATCTTCTTCAGACCATTCACTCATCCACCCATTAAACTGTCTATCAACATCTATTAAACAATCTGTCTATCAACATCCATTAAACTCTCTGTCTATCAACATTAATTAGACTATCTACATTCAACTTTTAAATCATTTACTCTGTCTCAGGCTTTAAGAGTAGCCTACTCTGGCTCTCTTAAGACTAGCCAGTTAAATTGATTACACCTGTGTCAACTACTCTCAGAGAGCTGTATCAGTGTCTCTCTTAACAAGAATATAAGGCACATTCCATCCAACCTTCTATCCATTCATCTTCTTCAGACCATTCACTCATCCACCCATTAAACTGTCAATCAATATCTATTAAACAATCTGCCTATCAACATCCATTAAACATTCTGTCTATCAACATTAATTAGACTATCTACATACAACTTTTAAAGTATTTACTGTGGGTCCCTCTCAAGCAGCGTTTATATGTCCTCCCTCGCTCCTCGATCCTCAATGATCTACATAAAGAAAGATAGAAGAAGGGCTAGACTATCCCATTGTTGCCGCTCCATCATTCTTTATGTAGATCAGTGAGGAGCGAGAGAGGACGCGTAAACGCTATGAGAGGCACCTTCTGTCTCAGGCTTTAAGCATACAATCTCATTAAGACTACAGATCCTGTTTCACTACTTCCTCTGTCCACAACTGTTTCAAAATAAAGGTCCTCACTGCAATAATACACTATTAAATCATTTAACCATTGAAACTACTCAACTATTGAACTGTTCAACCATTCCAACTGTCAGTTATCATCCACTATGCCTCCAGTCAACTACATGAAACCTCCATGTACCTAGCAACCAACATAGCAACCATTAAAATGAAGTGTTTATGACTGTTTCCATAGCAACCAACATAATTTTACTGCAGTAACTTCTTGTTTCCTGATAGTGGCCACCATGGATACCCTAGCAACAAATGTTTCAAAATAAAAGTCCTCACTAGCAAGTTAGCTAGTTAGCATTGTTAGCATAGTTAGCATTGTTAGCATTTTTAGCATAACTGCAAAAAATCATCAACCAAGTTAGCTAATCAACCTGGTTAGCATTGTTAGCAAATTTAGCATTGTTAGCATAGTTAGCATTTTTAGCATTACTGCTAGAAATCATCGGTTAAGTTAGCTAATCAACCTGGTTAGCATTGTTAGTAAAGTTAGCATTGCTAGCATAATTAGCATTTTTAGCGTAACTGCTAGAAATCATTAGCTAAGTTAGCTAATCAACATTTTAACATGAATAGAAATCATTAGTTAAGTTAGAACTGGAATGTTTAATCTTTAAACTGTCTACCTTCACACTATCAACGCTCTGTAAACTATGCAACCACCATGTTTACCCTAGCTACACCTTAGTAACCATATCTACATTATCTATCTATTTTTGCATTTTCATGCACTGGTAATTCCTTGGAATTGCATTTCTAGTTATTCCACTACTTCTTCTAACGCTCGCAATTCATCTTGAACCGTTTAACGTAGAAACTTGATTCAAACTTTGCTACGTAGGTCTTACTAAGGAGACCTGTGCAATGTATTTTTCAACTTTGTAACTTTTATACTTTTTAAACTATAAATTAAAAACTATTAAACATTTCCCCATAGACTTAACATGGCTCATTATGACATCACGGCAGCAATTAGAATGTTACCCCAGCTGGTCAGCCACCTGGGCACCAACTGTCAGTTTCTCTCAGGCTTTAAGCAGACAATCTCTCTGAAGACTACATATTATGTTCCACTGTATCCTCTGCGCACAACAGTATCAAAATAAGTCCTCCTAATTCCATCCAACTTTATATCCATTCATCTTCTTCAAACCATTCACTCATCCACCCATTCTAAACAGTCTGCCTATCAACATCAATTAGACGCTCTACATTCAACTTTTAAACAATCTACTCTGTCTCAGGCTGGCTCTCTAGCCAGTTAAATTGATTACACCTGTATCTGTATCCACTACTCTCAGTAGAGAGCTGTGTCTCTCCATTCTACAAGAATATAAGGCACATTCCATCCAACATTCTATCCATTCATCTTCTTCAGACCATTCACTCATCCACCCATTAAACTGTCTATCAACATCTATTAAACAATCTGTCTATCAACATCCATTAAACTCTCTGTCTATCAACATTAATTAGACTATCTACATTCAACTTTTAAATTATTTACTCTGTCTCAGGCTTTAAGAGTACACTCTGGCTCTCTTAAGACTTGCCAGTTAAATTGATTACACCTGTGTCAACTACTCTCAGAGAGCTGTATCAGTGTCTCTCTTAACAAGAATATAAGGCACATTCCATCCAACCTTCTATCCATTCATCTTCTTCAGACCATTCACTCATCCACCCATTAAACTGTCAATCAATATCTATTAAACAATCTGCCTATCAACATCCATTAAACATTCTGTCTATCAACATTAATTAGACTATCTACATACAACTTTTAAAGTATTTACTGTGGGTCCCTCTCAAGCAGCGTTTATATGTCCTCCCTCGCTCCTCGATCCTCAATGATCTACATAAAGAAAGATAGAAGAGGGGCTAGACTATCCCATTGTTGCCGCTCCATCATTCTTTATGTAGATCAGTGAGGAGCGAGAGAGGATCGCGTAAACGCTATATGAGAGGCACCTTCTGTCTCAGGCTTTAAGCATACAATCTCATTAAGACTACAGATCCTGTTTCACTACTTCCTCTGTCCACAACTGTTTCAAAATAAAGTTCCTCACTGCAATAATACACTATTAAATCATTTAACCATTGAAACTACTCAACTATTGAACTGTTCAACCATTCCAACTGTCAGTTATCATCCACTATGCCTCCAGTCAACTACATGAAACCTCCATGTACCTAGCAACCAACATAGCAACCATTAAAATTAAGTGTTTATGATCGCTTCCATAGCAACCAACATGATTATACTGCAGTAACTTCTTGTTTCCTGATAGTGGCCACCATGGATACCCTAGCAGCAAATGTTTCAAAATAAAAGTCCTCACTAGCAAGTTAGCTAGTTAGCATGGTTAGCATAGTTAACATTGTTAGCATAGTTAGCATTTTTAGCATAACTGCAAAAAATTATCAACTAAGTTAGCTAATCAACCTGGTTAGCATTGTTAGCAAATTTAGCATTGTTAGCATAGTTAGCATTTTTAGCATTACTGCTAGAAATCATCGGTTAAGTTAGCTAATCAACCTGGTTAGCATTGCTAGCGTAATTAGCATTTTTAGCGTAACTGCTAGAAATCATTACATAAGTTAGCTAATCAACATTTTAACATGAATAGAAATCATTAATTAAGTTAGAGCTGGAATGTTTCATCTTTAAACTGTCTACCTTCACACTATCAACTCTCTGTAAACTATGCAACCACCATGTTTACCCTAGCTACACCTTAGTAACCATATCTACATTATCTATCTATTTTTGCATTTTCATGCACTGGTAATTCCTTGGAATTGCATTTCTAGTTATTCTTCTAACGCACGCAAATCAGCTTGAACCGTTTAACGTAGAAACTTCATTCAAACTGCGTTACGTAGGTCTTACTTATGACATGTGTGCTATGACTTTTCAACTTTGTAACTTTTATACTTTTTAAACTATTAATTAAAAAACGATTTCCCCATAGATTTAACATTGAGCTATTTCCCCATAGACTTAACATTACCCTTTATGACATCACGGCAGCAATTAGAATCGTACGCCAGGTGGCCAGTCCAGGTGCAGCAGCTCTCTCTCTCTCTCAGGCTTTAACATACACTGGCTCTCTTGAGACTACATTTTCTGTTCCCCTGTATCAACTGTATCAACTTAAGTCTTCCTAATTCCATCCAACTTTCTATCCATTCATCTTCTTCAAACCATTCACTCATCCACCCATTCTAAACAGTCTGCCTATCAACATCAATTAGACGATCTACATTCAACTTTTAAACAATCTACTCTGTCTCAGGCTCTCTTAAGACTAGCCAGTTAAATTGATTACACCTGTATCTGTATCCACTACTCTCAGTAGAGAGCTGTGTCTCTCCATTCTACAAGAATATAAGGCACCCCAGCTAACAATTTCTGGTTAGGAGAACGTTTTTAGAACGTTTTTTTCCTGGTTAGGAAAACGTTGCCTGAAAGTTGCGAAAGTTGCCACAAGGTTCCCCAGGAAAGTTTTCTTGACGAAAATACTACGTTTTTTTCTGGTTGTTTATTTTGGTTAGCAGAACGTTCTCCTACCCTTTAGGGAACTTTACTATATTTGGTTGCATTAACGTTCCCCTAACCTCCCAGCAACAAAGTGTAAAGGGGGAAAAAAATATGTAGAATTATTGTGACATCCTTGATATGGCTCGCTGCACTCTCGTCGTCTGCGACGACAGCCTATCTGTAACCTGGGAGAGCGAACGTCTTTGATGGCTAAGGCAATGACTAGTATATATATGAATCTTCACTTACCATTAGCTGCTTGCTGAACTGCGACGAATACGACCCGTTAACATGTCGAGGTGTCAGCTAAGTATTTAAATGCGGTTAGGTCTAATACTTTCTTGTCTACGGTGTCTTTTCCTATAATAAACGATTAGTCAGATCAAAACATAAGCAGAGCAGGCGCTAGCCTAACACACTGTTTCAACATTCAAAACTGGCTGTTTTTATTGCATCGTATGCCATTAAAAGTCCTCGGTTCAGAATTATGATGGATTTTGGTTTATTTTGTTTTAAATTGGGACTGGGAATTGTGGGATAGGCTGAGTGAACAGCACAGTAACATAGGCTATAACTTGGACTACGTGTTAATATAAAACAATTCTCCCCCGGGAACAGTGCTGTTTAAGATGCAGTCTCAACGTTTGAGAAATAATTCATTGGAGTCCTCATCATCATATTTTCATAACAAATAAAGCTTTAAAAACATGAATGCATTTCAGGTGCCACTCTAATCGATTATGGATTAATCCAAAACTATTCGTCAGATTAGTTAGCATGAAATCGTTGTGTGCCTGCCTGGGACTATGGCTAGCTAGCTCTTCCACCCGGTTTACCCTGTACAGTGTTTTTTAAAAGCCTGTTGGACTTAATGGAACAAGTGCATGGAGAACGATGTGAAGAATGTGATCGATACCATACAGCCAGCCTACGTGAGTAACTTTATCTCTGTGTTATCCAAATGTCTTAAAGTTAGCGAGGTTGAGTCTGCTAAAACACCAACACCCCAGAACTCACGGAAATGAAAGTTTCTCAACCTAGCTTCTCGCGCTGGTCCCTTTAGCTGACGGGCTGGCTTTGGTCGGCCGAATATCAATCCAACAGAGGGGGGGAGAATAGAATAGGGCTATATGTCGATTTTGCAACAAATTATTCCGACTTTGCAGTGTGGCTGCTGGCCGTGTTCAATTGGAAACTCATAGAAACTCTGGGGCGATTTTCATCAATCAACCCCACGCACATAACCAGAGAATACCGATATGGTTATACAAATAAGATACCTAAAAACAACTAAGTAGCAACGTTGTGTGAAAAGAGAAATGCAACCAGAATATAACGTTTTTTTCTTTAGTTGTAATAACGTTCGGGAAACTTTGATAACCTGGAGCTAACGTTCTCTCCAGGGTATTAGAAGGTTACTGATAAACTAACCACAGGAGAACCAGCGGCTAACGTTATTTGCTTGCTGGGATTCAACCAGAATATAACGTTTTTTTCTTTAGTTGTAAAAACGTTAGGGGAACGTTATTTGTTTTGACAACCTGGAGATAACGTTCTCTAAACGTTATTAGTAGGTTGCTGAAAAACGAACCATAGGGGAACCAAAAGCTAACGTTAGTGAAAGTTAGCAGAACGTTAATTGTTTGCTGGGACATTCCATCCAACTTTCTATCCATTCATCTTCTTCAGACCATTCACTCATCCACCCATTAAACTGTCTATCAACATCCATTAAACTCTCTGTCTATCAACATTAATTAGACTACATTCAACTTTTAAATTATTTACTCTGTCTCAAGGCCCGATCACATTGTAGACGGCATGCGCTGCGCTCACCGCTAGGTTGCTCTTGGTTGAGATAACATTGTACGATTTTTGTTGCTGTTACCGCTCCTATTTCTATGGTTACTGCTGGGCTCCGCGCAAAAGACCATTCACTTACAGCGCGCCGCGGTCAAAGTTCAATTATTTCAACTTTGACCGCGGTACGCGCAACAGCGGCAAAGCGGCAAAATGCCGCCGGCGCTGCGCTTTGCTGCGCTTAGCGGCAGAGCCGCTTTTGCGCTCTCAACCCATTGAAATGAATGGGTTTCATAGCGCATGCCGCCTGTAATCTGATCGGGCCTTCAGGCTTCAAACATATACACTCTGACTCTCTTAAGACTAGCCAGTTAAATTGATTACACCTGTATCAACTGTCAGTTTCTCTGGCTATAAGCATACAATCTCTCTGAAGACTACATATCCTGTTAACTGTTTCCTCTGTCCACAACTGTTTCAAAATAAAAGTCCTCACTGCAATAATACACCATTAAATCATTTAACCATTGAAACTACTCAACTATTGAACTGTTCAACCATTCCAACTGTCAGTTATCATCCACTATGCCTCCAGTCAACTACATGAAACCTCCATGTACCTAGCAACCAACATAGCAACCATTAAAATTAAGTGTTTATGACCGTTTCCATAGCAACCAACATGATTATACTGCAGTAACTTCTTGTTTCTTGATAGTGGCCACCATGGATACCCTAGCAACAAATGTTTCAAAATAAAAGTCCTCACTAGCAAGTTAGCTAGTTAGCATGGTTAGCATAGTTAACATTGTTAGCATAGGTAGCATTTTTAGCATAACTGCAAAAAATCATCAACCAAGTTAGCTAATCAACCTGGTTAGCATTATTAGCAAATTTAGCATTGTTAGCATAGTTAGCATTTTTAGCATTACTGCTAGAAATCATCGGTTAAGTTAGCTAATCAACCTGGTTAGCATTGCTAGCGTAATTAGCATTTTTAGCGTAACTGCTAGAAATCATTACATAAGTTAGCTAATCAACATTTTAACATGAATAGAAATCATTAATTAAGTTAGAGCTGGAATGTTTCATCTTTAAACTGTCTACCTTCACACTATCAACTCTCTGTAAACTATGCAACCACCATGTTTACCCTAGCTACACCTTAGTAACCATATCTACATTATCTATCTATTTTTGCATTTTCATGCACTGGTAATTCCTTGGAATTGCATTTCTAGTTATTCTTCTAACGCACGCAAATCAGCTTGAACCGTTTAACGTAGAAACTTCATTCAAACTGCGTTACGTAGGTCTTACTTATGACATGTGTGCTATGACTTTTCAACTTTGTAACTTTTATACTTTTTAAACTATTAATTAAAAAACGATTTCCCCATAGATTTAACATTGAGCTATTTCCCCATAGACTTAACATTACCCTTTATGACATCACGGCAGCAATTAGAATCGTACGCCAGGTGGCCAGTCCAGGTGCAGCAGCTCTCTCTCTCTCTCAGGCTTTAACATACACTGGCTCTCTTGAGACTACATTTTCTGTTCCCCTGTATCAACTGTATCAACTTAAGTCTTCCTAATTCCATCCAACTTTCTATCCATTCATCTTCTTCAAACCATTCACTCATCCACCCATTCTAAACAGTCTGCCTATCAACATCAATTAGACGATCTACATTCAACTTTTAAACAATCTACTCTGTCTCAGGCTCTCTTAAGACTAGCCAGTTAAATTGATTACACCTGTATCTGTATCCACTACTCTCAGTAGAGAGCTGTGTCTCTCCATTCTACAAGAATATAAGGCACCCCAGCTAACAATTTCTGGTTAGGAGAACGTTTTTAGAACGTTTTTTTCCTGGTTAGGAAAACGTTGCCTGAAAGTTGCGAAAGTTGCCACAAGGTTCCCCAGGAAAGTTTTCTTGACGAAAATACTACGTTTTTTTCTGGTTGTTTATTTTGGTTAGCAGAACGTTCTCCTACCCTTTAGGGAACTTTACTATATTTGGTTGCATTAACGTTCCCCTAACCTCCCAGCAACAAAGTGTAAAGGGGGAAAAAAATATGTAGAATTATTGTGACATCCTTGATATGGCTCGCTGCACTCTCGTCGTCTGCGACGACAGCCTATCTGTAACCTGGGAGAGCGAACGTCTTTGATGGCTAAGGCAATGACTAGTATATATATGAATCTTCACTTACCATTAGCTGCTTGCTGAACTGCGACGAATACGACCCGTTAACATGTCGAGGTGTCAGCTAAGTATTTAAATGCGGTTAGGTCTAATACTTTCTTGTCTACGGTGTCTTTTCCTATAATAAACGATTAGTCAGATCAAAACATAAGCAGAGCAGGCGCTAGCCTAACACACTGTTTCAACATTCAAAACTGGCTGTTTTTATTGCATCGTATGCCATTAAAAGTCCTCGGTTCAGAATTATGATGGATTTTGGTTTATTTTGTTTTAAATTGGGACTGGGAATTGTGGGATAGGCTGAGTGAACAGCACAGTAACATAGGCTATAACTTGGACTACGTGTTAATATAAAACAATTCTCCCCCGGGAACAGTGCTGTTTAAGATGCAGTCTCAACGTTTGAGAAATAATTCATTGGAGTCCTCATCATCATATTTTCATAACAAATAAAGCTTTAAAAACATGAATGCATTTCAGGTGCCACTCTAATCGATTATGGATTAATCCAAAACTATTCGTCAGATTAGTTAGCATGAAATCGTTGTGTGCCTGCCTGGGACTATGGCTAGCTAGCTCTTCCACCCGGTTTACCCTGTACAGTGTTTTTTAAAAGCCTGTTGGACTTAATGGAACAAGTGCATGGAGAACGATGTGAAGAATGTGATCGATACCATACAGCCAGCCTACGTGAGTAACTTTATCTCTGTGTTATCCAAATGTCTTAAAGTTAGCGAGGTTGAGTCTGCTAAAACACCAACACCCCAGAACTCACGGAAATGAAAGTTTCTCAACCTAGCTTCTCGCGCTGGTCCCTTTAGCTGACGGGCTGGCTTTGGTCGGCCGAATATCAATCCAACAGAGGGGGGGAGAATAGAATAGGGCTATATGTCGATTTTGCAACAAATTATTCCGACTTTGCAGTGTGGCTGCTGGCCGTGTTCAATTGGAAACTCATAGAAACTCTGGGGCGATTTTCATCAATCAACCCCACGCACATAACCAGAGAATACCGATATGGTTATACAAATAAGATACCTAAAAACAACTAAGTAGCAACGTTGTGTGAAAAGAGAAATGCAACCAGAATATAACGTTTTTTTCTTTAGTTGTAATAACGTTCGGGAAACTTTGATAACCTGGAGCTAACGTTCTCTCCAGGGTATTAGAAGGTTACTGATAAACTAACCACAGGAGAACCAGCGGCTAACGTTATTTGCTTGCTGGGATTCAACCAGAATATAACGTTTTTTTCTTTAGTTGTAAAAACGTTAGGGGAACGTTATTTGTTTTGACAACCTGGAGATAACGTTCTCTAAACGTTATTAGTAGGTTGCTGAAAAACGAACCATAGGGGAACCAAAAGCTAACGTTAGTGAAAGTTAGCAGAACGTTAATTGTTTGCTGGGACATTCCATCCAACTTTCTATCCATTCATCTTCTTCAGACCATTCACTCATCCACCCATTAAACTGTCTATCAACATCCATTAAACTCTCTGTCTATCAACATTAATTAGACTACATTCAACTTTTAAATTATTTACTCTGTCTCAAGGCCCGATCACATTGTAGACGGCATGCGCTGCGCTCACCGCTAGGTTGCTCTTGGTTGAGATAACATTGTACGATTTTTGTTGCTGTTACCGCTCCTATTTCTATGGTTACTGCTGGGCTCCGCGCAAAAGACCATTCACTTACAGCGCGCCGCGGTCAAAGTTCAATTATTTCAACTTTGACCGCGGTACGCGCAACAGCGGCAAAGCGGCAAAATGCCGCCGGCGCTGCGCTTTGCTGCGCTTAGCGGCAGAGCCGCTTTTGCGCTCTCAACCCATTGAAATGAATGGGTTTCATAGCGCATGCCGCCTGTAATCTGATCGGGCCTTCAGGCTTCAAACATATACACTCTGACTCTCTTAAGACTAGCCAGTTAAATTGATTACACCTGTATCAACTGTCAGTTTCTCTGGCTATAAGCATACAATCTCTCTGAAGACTACATATCCTGTTAACTGTTTCCTCTGTCCACAACTGTTTCAAAATAAAAGTCCTCACTGCAATAATACACCATTAAATCATTTAACCATTGAAACTACTCAACTATTGAACTGTTCAACCATTCCAACTGTCAGTTATCATCCACTATGCCTCCAGTCAACTACATGAAACCTCCATGTACCTAGCAACCAACATAGCAACCATTAAAATTAAGTGTTTATGACCGTTTCCATAGCAACCAACATGATTATACTGCAGTAACTTCTTGTTTCTTGATAGTGGCCACCATGGATACCCTAGCAACAAATGTTTCAAAATAAAAGTCCTCACTAGCAAGTTAGCTAGTTAGCATGGTTAGCATAGTTAGCATTGTTAGCATAGGTAGCATTTTTAGCATAACTGCAAAAAATCATCAACCAAGTTAGCTAATCAACCTGGTTAGCATTATTAGCAAATTTAGCATTGTTAGCATAGTTAGCATTTTTAGCATTACTGCTAGAAATCATCGGTTAAGTTAGCTAATCAACCTGGTTAGCATTGCTAGCGTAATTAGCATTTTTAGCGTAACTGCTAGAAATCATTACATAAGTTAGCTAATCAACATTTTAACATGAATAGAAATCATTAATTAAGTTAGAGCTGGAATGTTTCATCTTTAAACTGTCTACCTTCACACTATCAACTCTCTGTAAACTATGCAACCACCATGTTTACCCTAGCTACACCTTAGTAACCATATCTACATTATCTATCTATTTTTGCATTTTCATGCACTGGTAATTCCTTGGAATTGCATTTCTAGTTATTCTTCTAACGCACGCAAATCAGCTTGAACCGTTTAACGTAGAAACTTCATTCAAACTGCGTTACGTAGGTCTTACTTATGACATGTGTGCTATGACTTTTCAACTTTGTAACTTTTATACTTTTTAAACTATTAATTAAAAAACGATTTCCCCATAGATTTAACATTGAGCTATTTCCCCATAGACTTAACATTACCCTTTATGACATCACGGCAGCAATTAGAATCGTACGCCAGGTGGCCAGTCCAGGTGCAGCAGCTCTCTCTCTCTCTCAGGCTTTAACATACACTGGCTCTCTTGAGACTACATTTTCTGTTCCCCTGTATCAACTGTATCAACTTAAGTCTTCCTAATTCCATCCAACTTTCTATCCATTCATCTTCTTCAAACCATTCACTCATCCACCCATTCTAAACAGTCTGCCTATCAACATCAATTAGACGATCTACATTCAACTTTTAAACAATCTACTCTGTCTCAGGCTCTCTTAAGACTAGCCAGTTAAATTGATTACACCTGTATCTGTATCCACTACTCTCAGTAGAGAGCTGTGTCTCTCCATTCTACAAGAATATAAGGCACATTCCATCCAACTTTCTATCCATTCATCTTCTTCAGACCATTCACTCATCCACCCATTAAACTGTCTATCAACATCCATTAAACTCTCTGTCTATCAACATTAATTAGACTACATTCAACTTTTAAATTATTTACTCTGTCTCAAGGCCCGATCACATTGTAGACGGCATGCGCTGCGCTCACCGCTAGGTTGCTCTTGGTTGAGATAACATTGTACGATTTTTGTTGCTGTTACCGCTCCTATTTCTATGGTTACTGCTGGGCTCCGCGCAAAAGACCATTCACTTACAGCGCGCCGCGGTCAAAGTTCAATTATTTCAACTTTGACCGCGGTACGCGCAACAGCGGCAAAGCGGCAAAATGCCGCCGGCGCTGCGCTTTGCTGCGCTTAGCGGCAGAGCCGCTTTTGCGCTCTCAACCCATTGAAATGAATGGGTTTCATAGCGCATGCCGCCTGTAATCTGATCGGGCCTTCAGGCTTCAAACATATACACTCTGACTCTCTTAAGACTAGCCAGTTAAATTGATTACACCTGTATCAACTGTCAGTTTCTCTGGCTATAAGCATACAATCTCTCTGAAGACTACATATCCTGTTAACTGTTTCCTCTGTCCACAACTGTTTCAAAATAAAAGTCCTCACTGCAATAATACACCATTAAATCATTTAACCATTGAAACTACTCAACTATTGAACAGTTCAACCATTCCAACTGTCAGTTATCATCCACTATGCCTCCAGTCAACTACATGAAACCTCCATGTACCTAGCAACCAACATAGCAACCATTAAAATTAAGTGTTTATGACCGTTTCCATAGCAACCAACATGATTATACTGCAGTAACTTCTTGTTTCTTGATAGTGGCCACCATGGATACCCTAGCAACAAATGTTTCAAAATAAAAGTCCTCACTAGCAAGTTAGCTAGTTAGCATGGTTAGCATAGTTAGCATTGTTAGCATAGGTAGCATTTTTAGCATAACTGCAAAAAATCATCAACCAAGTTAGCTAATCAACCTGGTTAGCATTATTAGCAAATTTAGCATTGTTAGCATAGTTAGCATTTTTAGCATTACTGCTAGAAATCATCGGTTAAGTTAGCTAATCAACCTGGTTAGCATTGCTAGCGTAATTAGCATTTTTAGCGTAACTGCTAGAAATCATTACATAAGTTAGCTAATCAACATTTTAACATGAATAGAAATCATTAATTAAGTTAGAGCTGGAATGTTTCATCTTTAAACTGTCTACCTTCACACTATCAACTCTCTGTAAACTATGCAACCACCATGTTTACCCTAGCTACACCTTAGTAACCATATCTACATTATCTATCTATTTTTGCATTTTCATGCACTGGTAATTCCTTGGAATTGCATTTCTAGTTATTCTTCTAACGCACGCAAATCAGCTTGAACCGTTTAACGTAGAAACTTCATTCAAACTGCGTTACGTAGGTCTTACTTATGACATGTGTGCTATGACTTTTCAACTTTGTAACTTTTATACTTTTTAAACTATTAATTAAAAAACGATTTCCCCATAGATTTAACATTGAGCTATTTCCCCATAGACTTAACATTACCCTTTATGACATCACGGCAGCAATTAGAATCGTACGCCAGGTGGCCAGTCCAGGTGCAGCAGCTCTCTCTCTCTCTCAGGCTTTAACATACACTGGCTCTCTTGAGACTACATTTTCTGTTCCCCTGTATCAACTGTATCAACTTAAGTCTTCCTAATTCCATCCAACTTTCTATCCATTCATCTTCTTCAAACCATTCACTCATCCACCCATTCTAAACAGTCTGCCTATCAACATCAATTAGACGATCTACATTCAACTTTTAAACAATCTACTCTGTCTCAGGCTCTCTTAAGACTAGCCAGTTAAATTGATTACACCTGTATCTGTATCCACTACTCTCAGTAGAGAGCTGTGTCTCTCCATTCTACAAGAATATAAGGCACATTCCATCCAACTTTCTATCCATTCATCTTCTTCAGACCATTCACTCATCCACCCATTAAACTGTCTATCAACATCCATTAAACTCTCTGTCTATCAACATTAATTAGACTACATTCAACTTTTAAATTATTTACTCTGTCTCAAGGCCCGATCACATTGTAGACGGCATGCGCTGCGCTCACCGCTAGGTTGCTCTTGGTTGAGATAACATTGTACGATTTTTGTTGCTGTTACCGCTCCTATTTCTATGGTTACTGCTGGGCTCCGCGCAAAAGACCATTCACTTACAGCGCGCCGCGGTCAAAGTTCAATTATTTCAACTTTGACCGCGGTACGCGCAACAGCGGCAAAGCGGCAAAATGCCGCCGGCGCTGCGCTTTGCTGCGCTTAGCGGCAGAGCCGCTTTTGCGCTCTCAACCCATTGAAATGAATGGGTTTCATAGCGCATGCCGCCTGTAATCTGATCGGGCCTTCAGGCTTCAAACATATACACTCTGACTCTCTTAAGACTAGCCAGTTAAATTGATTACACCTGTATCAACTGTCAGTTTCTCTGGCTATAAGCATACAATCTCTCTGAAGACTACATATCCTGTTAACTGTTTCCTCTGTCCACAACTGTTTCAAAATAAAAGTCCTCACTGCAATAATACACCATTAAATCATTTAACCATTGAAACTACTCAACTATTTAACTGTTCAACCATTCCAACTGTCAGTTATCATCAACTATGCCTCCAGTCAACTACATGAAACCTCCATGTACCTAGCAACCAACATAGCAACCATTAAAATTAAGCGTTTAAGACTGTTTCCATAGCAACCAACATGATTGTACTGCAGTAACGTCTTGTTTCCTGATAGTGGCCACAATGGATACCCTTGCAACAAATGTTTAAAAATAAAAGTCCTCACTAGCAAGATAGCTAGTTAGCATAGTTAGCATTTTTAGCATAACTGCTAGAAATGATTGGCTAAGTTAGCTAATCAACCTGGTTAGCATTGTTAGCATTTTTAACATTGCTAGCATAGTTAGCATTTTTAGCATAACTGCTAGAAATCATTAGCTAAGTTAGCTAATCAACCTGGTTAGAACTGTGAGCATAGTTAGCATAGTTAACATTTTTACCATAACTGCATGAAATCAGTAGCTAAGTTAACCAATCAACCTGGTTATCATTGTTACCATAGTTTACATTTTAACATGAATAGAAATCATTAGTTAAGTTAGAACTGGAATGTTTCAGCTTTAAACTGTCTACCTTCACACTATCAACTCTCTGTAAACTATGCAACCACCATGTTTACCCTATCTACACCTTAGTAACCATATCTACATTATCTATCTATTTTTGCATTTTCATGCACTGGTAATTCCTTGGAATTGCATTTCTAGTTATTATTATAGTGCATGAAAATGCACTATATTGTTCTCCCTAGGTTTCTTATTATTACAGTGCATGAAAATGCACTGTACTGTTATTCCAAGTCTTCTTATTATTACAGTGCATGAAAATGCACTGTACTGTTATTCCAAGTCTTCTTATTATTACAGTGCATGAAAATGCACTGTACTGTTCTTCCTAGGCTTCTTATTCTTCTTCTTCTAACGCTCGCAATTCAGCTTCAACCGTTTAACGTAGAAACTTCATTCAAACGTTGTTGCGTAGGTCTTGCTTATGCCATGTGTGCTTTGTATTTTTCAACTTTGTAACTTTTATACTTTTTAAACTATGAATTAAAAAACGATTTCCCCATAGATTTAACATTGAGCTATTTCCCCATAGACTTAACATTGCTCATTATGACATCACGGCAGCAATTAGAATCTTACGCCAGGTGGCCGGCCACCTGGGCACCAACTGTCAGTTTCTCTGGCTTTAAGCATACAGTCTCTCAGAAGACTACATATCCTGTTAACTGTTTCCTCTGTCCACAACTGTTTCAAAATAAAAGTCCTCACTGCAATAATACACTATTAAATCATTTAACCATTGAAACTACTCAACTATTGAACTGTTCAACCATTCCAACTGTCAGTTATCATCCACTATGCCTCCAGTCAACTACATGAAACCTCCATGTACCTAGCAACCAACATAGCAACCATTCAAATTAAGTGTTTATGACCGTTTCCATAGTAACCAACATGATTATACTGCAGTAACTTCTTGTTTCCTGATAGTGGCCACCATGGAAACCCTAGCAACAAATGTTTCAAAATAAAAGTCCTCAATAGCAAGTTAGCTAGTTAGCATGGTTAGCACAGTTAGCATTTTAGCATAACTGCAAAAAATCATCAACTAAGTTAGCTAATCAACCTGGTTAGCATTGTTAGCAAATTTAACATCGTTAGCATAGTTAGCATTTTTAGCATTACTGCTAGAAATCATCGGTTAAGTTAGCTAATCAACCTGGTTAGCATTGTTAATAAAGTTAGCATTGCTAACATTATTAGCATTTTTAACGTAACTGCTAGAAATCATTAGCTAAGTTAGCTAATCAACATTTTAACATGAATAGAAATCATTAGTTAAGTTAGAACTGGAATGTTTCATCTTTTAACTGTCTACCTTCACACTATCAACTCTCTGTAAACTATGCAACCACCATGTTTACCCTAGCTACACCTTAGTAACCATATCTACACTATCTATCTATTTTTGCATTTTCATGCACTGGTAATTCCTTGGAATTGCATTTCTAGTTATTACATTGCATGCAAATGCAATGTACTGTTATCACTGTTCTTCTTATTATTATATCTTCCGACCAAAATCAACGATCAAAGGCTCTAAAACCACTGAACCGTTTGACGTCATTCAAATACTCCTACACAGGTCTTGTAACGGAGATTTGTTCTATGTATTTTTTAAATGTGTGAACTTTATACTTTTTGAGATATTTACGATAAAATAAATTAAAATTCCCATAGAGTTTACATTGAGACCCTTTGGCGGCAAAGATTAATTGTTACGTCAGTGCGCAGCTGTCAGTAATCAAGGAGCTCTGATCCAAAGCCATGCCACCGCCGCTGCGCTGAACCAGGCTAAACGTGAATGTTACGTTACGTCTACTCATTAAGCTGTCACAGCTGCAGCTGCTGTAAACCAGGACGTTATCGTCTTGTCTCCTGTTAGGCTACTCCTTACTTGATTTGTTTATCGTGACACAGTGTTTCCCACACATAGACAAATTTGTGGCGGTGCGCCACAGATTCAGCACCGGCCGCCACATATTGCGTCTCGTTATTCTTTTAATTATTTATTTATTCTTATTTTGAAACGCTATTAAAAAACACGCAGCATTCGTAAAGCTGAATTTCCTTTCCCTGCGCTCCCTCTCTGTCACTCGCGCGTCTGTCTCTCATACACACAAGCACGCACAGCCCCTACCCTCCGTGCACACCGCGACTGTCTGTCTCCATGAAAACCAACGAGATCATCCCTGGAAGCGTGGTCGGTGGTCGCACTGATGCACCTGATGCTGCTCGGGTAGAAGCATAAAGTTCTCCCGCAACTTTTGCAGTCTATGCGTGCAACTTAATTACCAAACAGTAGAAGTAAACTCATTCTCCTTGGCCCGCTCTCGTGCGCGCTCAATGGACAGCCGCCCTCCACATGCACATTTAATCCAAATAAAACATTCACAATCGTGGACGCATTGACGCACAGAACACGACTAGCTAAATTACTGTTATATTCGGTTAGCATCATTAGTAGGCTATGCTGCAGACATTTGATTAAAACTCTTGCATTCAAGTTGACTGACCAACAATGTTTTTCAACTCCAAGACTTAAAAGGGCCTGTCCCAAGGAGAAAAAGTATTAGCTTAGGCTACCTTGAAACTTAAACACATGTGGGGAAACTGAACAGTCCAACCAGTAGAGTATGATAAGCTTAGCCTGCTATGTTTACAATATTTTGAGGCTTCAACCAGACAGCTGAATTTAAGAAGTGGAGTTGTAATATGAATAGTAGGCTATAATCTGCATAAAGTTTGCTGTTATGAATATCAGAAATGTCAGTATAGGCCTATATAATGTAAATAATTACATAATGTGTGTGTTTCAAATAAAGACAAGCTTCACATCTTGGTAAAAAAACCCAAAAAAAACATTATATGAAAGGAGAGCGATAAAAAGGCGATGCAATGAAACGCGACCACCACACATTGCCTTCTAATCTGTGGGAAACACTGTGACAGTACAGTAGCCTAACCGGTTTGCTCTCGGTAACGTTATCAACAGCTAAAGACAATCTAACCTAACGTCAACGTAAACACTGTAGCTAACGACAACCAAACTTGCTCCAGGCGTTTAACGTCGGGGTAGGCTGCAAGGCGAACAGGGCTTTTAGCCATCTCGACAGTCCAGCGTTTTAGGTGAAGTCCAACCTGATAGACAGGCCTACGAGTTGCACCATTTAGGTTCAAGCCTTCTTCTCAGTCGCTTATTGTACATTCCTATTAGGACAATCACACTCACACACTTGGAAACGGTTTCGAAGAACAGCTCATCCTGTAATATGTGTAGCCTACATAAAATATCCTACTGTAAGCTAACGTTACATTTGCTAGATAGGCTACGTTCCAAATAGCGCATCACAATAGGAAATTTGACCAAGCAGTGGTATAAGTAACGGGGCAGTCACACGCTTGCATCCGCCAACGTTCGTCCGTTGTTTTCCCATTCACTTTACATTGGCTGGACTTCATTTCATGCCGCACTGAATTGTGGGTCCGATGCGTTGCCTGAGATACGTTGCCTCCGCTAAAAAGTTGAGAAATGTTCAACTTTTGACGGATCGCGCAAGCGCCAGCCAATGAAATTCCGTGTATGCAAATTTTCGAACACTGACAAACCAATCAGTTCGCGTTTATGGAAATGTGACAAAATGAGGCATACGTTGGCGGACGCAAGCGTGTGACTGCCCCGTAAGGGATAATCAACGACGCGCCGTGCGTTTATAGGAAAATAATGCACGTTCGAAGTGGTAATAAGGACCCGACGCCGCTGCGGCGGAGGGGACTTTACACTTCGATAAGTGCATTATTTTCCTATAAACGCACGGCGGGATAGCCTATCTAACGTTAGTTAGATCTATTTTTAGCATAACTGCAAAAAATCATCAACTAAGTTAGCTAATCAACCTGGTTAGCATTGTTAGCAAATTTAGCATTGTTAGCATTTTTAGCATTACTGCTAGAAATCATCGGTTAAGTTAGCTAATCAACCTGGTTAGCATTGTTAATAAAGTTAGCATTGCTAGCATAATTAGCATTTTTAGCGTAACTGCTAGAAATCATTACCTAAGTTAGCTAATCAACATTTTAACATGAATAGAAATCATTAGTTAAGTTAGAGCTGGAATGTTTCATCTTTAAACTGTCTACCTTCACACTATCAACTCTCTGTAAACTATGCAACCACCATGTTTACCCTAGCTACACCTTAGTAACCATATCTACATTATCTATCTATTTTTGCATTTTCATGCACTGGTAATTCCTTGGAATTGCATTTCTAGTTATTAATCCAACTTCTTCTAACGCTCGCAATTCAGCTTGAACCGTTTAACGTAGAAACTTGATTCAAACTTTGCTACGTAGGTCTTACTTAGGAGACCTGTGCAATGTATTTTTCAACTTTGTAACTTTTATACTTTTTAAACTGTAAATTAAAAAATTAAACATTTCCCCATAGACTTAACATTGCTCATTATGACATCACGGCAGCAATTAGAATGTTACGCCAGGTGGCCAGTCCAGGTGCAGCAGCTCTCTCTCTCTCTCTCTCTCTCTCTCTCTCAGGCTTTAAACTGGCTCTCTTGAGACTACATTTTCTGTTCCCCTGTATCAACGGTATCAACATAAGTCTTCCTAATTCCATCCAACTTTCTATCCACTCATCTTCTTCAAACCATTCACTCATCCACCCATTCTAAACAGTCTGCCTATCAACATCAATTAGACAATCTACATTCAACTTTGAAACAATCTACTCTGTCTCAGGCCTGGCTCTCTTAAGACTAGCCAGTTAAATTGATTACACCTGTATCTGTATCCACTACTCTCTCAGTAGAGAGCTGTGTCTCTCCATTCTACAAGAATATAAGGCACATTCCATCCAACTTTCTATCCATTCATCTTCTTCAGACCATTCACTCATCCACCCATTAAACTGTTTATCAACATCCATTAAACTCTCTGTCTATCAACATTAATTAGACGATCTACATTCAACTTTTTAAAAATCTACTCTGTCTCAGGCTTTAAGCACTCTGGCTCTCTTAAGACTAGCCAGTTAAATTGATTACACCTGTATCAACTACTCTCAGAGAGCTGTATCAGTGTCTCTCTTAACAAGAATATAAGGCACATTCCATCCAACCTTCTATCCATTCATCTTCTTCAGACCATTCACTCATCCACCCATTAAACTGTCAATCAATATCTATTAAACAATCTGCCTATCAACATCCATTAAACATTCTGTCTATCAACATTAATTAGACTATCTACATACAACTTTTAAAGTATTTACTGTGGGTGCCTCTCAAGCAGCGTTTATATGCCCTCCCTCGCTCCTCGCTTCTCAATGATCTACATAAAGAAAGATCAGTGAGGATCGAGGAGCGAGAGAGGCCGCGTAAACACTATATGAGAGGCACCTTCTGTCTCAGGCTTTAAGCATACAATCTCATTAAGACTACAGATCCTGTTTCACTACTTCCTCTATCCACAACTGTTTCAAAATAAAGGTCCTCACTGCAATAATACACTATTAAATCCTTTAACCATTGTAACTACTCAACTATTTAACTGTTCAACCATTCCAACTGTCAGTTATCAACTATGCCTCCAGTCAACTACACGGAAACTCCATGTACCTAGCAACCAACATATCAACCATTAAAATTAAGCGTTTATGACCGTTTCCATAGCAACCAACATGATTATACTTCAGTAACTTCTTGTTTCCTGATAGTGGCCACCATGGATACCCTAGCAACAAATGTTTCAAAATAAAAGTCCTCACTAGCAAGTTAGCTAGTTAGCATGGTTAGCATAGTTAACATAGTTAGCATTTTTAGCATAACTGCAAAAAACATCAACTAAGTTAGCTAATCAACCTGGTTAGCATTGTTAGCAATTTTAGCATTGTTAGCATAGTTAGCATTTTTAACATTATTGCTAGAAATCATCAGTTAAGTTAGCTAATCAACCTGGTTAGCACTGTTAGTTTAAGTTAGCATTGTTACCATAGTTAGCATTGCTAGCATAGTTAGCATAACTGCTAGAAATCATTAGCTAAGTTAGCTAATCAACCTGGTTAGCACTGTGAGCATAGTTAGCATAGTTAACATTTTTACCATTACTGCATGAAATCAGTAGCTAAGTTAACCAATCAACCTGGTTATCATTGTTGCCATAGTTAACATTTTAACATGAATTGTAATCATTAGTTAAGTTAGAACTGGGAATGTTTCAGCTTTAAACTGTCTACCTTCACACTATCAACTCTCTGTAAACTATGCAACCACCATGTTTACCCTAGCTACACCTTAGTAACCATATCTACATTATCTATCTATTTTTGCATTTCATGCACTGGTAATTCCTTGGAATTGCATTTCTAGTTATTATTATTCTCCTAACCAGGTCCTAATTCGCTTCAACCGTTTAACGTAGAAACTTGGTTCAAACTTTGTTACGTAGGTCTTGAAAATAAGACTAATTGTATGTATATTTCAGTTCTGTAAACTTGATACTTTTTGAAATATTAGCAAAATATGTTTCCCCATTGACTTTTCATAGACCTCTGAAGCTGCTATGCTTGCCCATATAAGGAGATCCGGGAGTTAATTGAAGCCAACTGCCCATATATGGCAAGCTTTTTTGTAGGCGAACTTCAGAGATCTATCGCACTGCACTGCTGATTAAGCTGATTTGCACCTGTGTCAAGAGCCAGCTGCTCACGGCCCTATCAAGTTTAATTGACAGCCAGTTAAATTGAACCTGCATTATCAGCTCTCTCTGTCTACCCATTCACTCATACACACACACACCTGACTGCAGCACTTCATATACCACACTTCTCCATGCACTCCACAACATTCTAACCTAACTCCCCCATTTCACTGCATCATAGAAAGGCATGCTCCTTACATCCACTTACATCCACTCACACACACACACACACACACACGCACGCACGCACACTCACACGCACTCACACTCAGAGGTGGAAAAGTCAAGCTTCAGGGAGTAAAAGTCCAATCACGTATTGGTTCGGTTTGTACATTTAAGTTTGTTTCACATTTTATCTTATGTCTTGCTTTTGCATGCAAAAATTACGTTTTCTAGTTTATTTTTGTTATTGATGTTATTGATATTACATTATTATCATTACTATTTTGTATTAATATTGCAGATATTGCTCTGTGAGTGAGGGTCTGGGATTTATTCCCCTGGGAAAATTGTGAATTTCTTGCTATTAAACCCACCATTTTAATGCAGTTTGGGAGGGAAATAAATACCAGAGCCAGCAGGACTTGCCTTCTGTCTAACTCAGCTGTAGGCAAGGGTGTAGTGGGCGTTGGATATAGGATAACACCATTACCCCATTTCTTGGACCATCGTTTTAACCATTTTAATAGGCGTTTATAAATATAACAAGCTTTGTGATAACAGCAAGTGCGTGCATCATACAGACGTCTCCTCTTTGTCATAAAATGCATTACAAGAATAATCATCATGCTGTAGCACGCCACCATGTGTAAAGGCATTAGAAAACTATTCAATTCATAGTTCCGCCGCGTTACCTGAAAGTAAGTGGCTAGAGACTCCTCGATTATACAATGTCTGTATCCGGATCTAACAAGTAATATCATGACCTGTTGTTCCATTTCCTTTGATTGTGTTTTGCAGGAAGCAGGAAGGCCACTCCAATGGTCAAAATGACACAATAACATATACATAAGCATCAGTGATGTATGGAGGCTAAATGCAAGTAACGCAAGTTCTCTCCATAATTATGGATACAGTATATGAGACCGATGACCGTCACCATGGTCTTACCTTTGAATGATGCCACCCTTCTTCTTATTCTCCAGACTATTATACCAACAATGTCATGTGACTGACCTGGATCTGGGGACATGCCTCTTCCTCTTGTCTGGAACGCCTCAGCTCGTTCCGAGCGACAAGAGATGGTGACTGTCATCTGTCATCTCATAGATCCATAGTTATGGACATAACTTATTTTGACCTCCCTCAGACCGTCTTACTGTACCTTTGGATGACTAGTCCTAACAGTGTCGCGAGGACAGGAGACAGACTACTCATCACCAGTCAGGACAGCAAACAAAATTAAAAGTGGAGCCGAACGTGGTGGATGTCACATTGACTCTAGAAAGTCTGGCAGTGATCCATGGAGTACAACAGGATGCCACTGCACATAAAGTCACCCAGAGCAACCTCTTTCAGTGGTGCCCATGGTGGCCATAAGGGTTTTCAGATGGTGGTGGTGTCTTTACGCCCGGCAGCTGTGCTTTGCCGGTGCTATGCCCGAAAATAGTTCCAAATTTAAATTGGTCTAGTAGTAAATCCCTTTGTGTTATTTTGCATTGATATTTGCACTCGATGTGAATGTACAGGTTACGAAAAATAATTATAATAAATCTTGAGTTATTTGATTCATTTTTGCAACTACATGCTAGCTGGACACTTTGAAATACAGTGACTATGCTAAGCTAAGGCTAACCGGGCCGTTTCTAGATTGGGTCAGCTACAAAACGCTTTGGCTCACTCATCCAACTCGAGGGACTGCGGGGAGTGACCCAATTTCACCTGGGGGTGGCGTGTTCCTTTAAAAGATTTTAATGCATCTGGATGACCAACGGACCTGATTTTTTTCGCACCGCACTGCTCGGACCCATTCGCATGCGGTCTGCAAATCTCCATAGGAAATGAATGAATTCCGGTCGTTTCACAAACGTATCTATGGTGCTAGTGTGAAGTCGGTGTAAGTGAGGAGGCATAGTTTCCACCTGGAGCACATAGTGCTCGTGGAAAGTGCATATAGCTCACTCGTTATTTTAGTAGCACATAATTATGGCCAAAGAAATGCAGTTTTATGCATCACAGAGTTGATGCCCCAGGGGTCCAACCTCATTATCAAGGGGAGATTGTAGTATTGAGCTCTCCAACATCTGCCTGGATGCAGGTAGTCAGGTTTTTCAGGAACTGCGACCCCATCGGGTCTTTCCACATAGACAAACCTTCTACAGTGCCAAGGGACACAGAGCTTCTGGCACATAAACTGCTTTGATCGAGGCCAGGTATGGGAATGTTCAAAGCAGAGGTTTCTGAGTAACTTAGAGAGGCCACACTGAGCTCTCAAGCCCCCTTTGTGATTGATATGGTACATAACAGCGGGGCTGTCTATCTGTCTGCACAAATACATGCTTGCCCTGTAAAGCTGGGCATACACTGTGCAAATTTTTCAATCGCGGTATTCAGCTGCTGCTCATACTGTACGAGTGAATTCGCAGGGGCAGTTCACGATTCCTGTTCTCACACTACACGATTCGATGTTCGGATGCGATCTGACTGCTCACACTGTACGTCCATATCCAACTCGTCGGACTCTTTTATCTGGAACTTTATCAGCTGTGCTGCCGTGCGGCCCCGTATTGTCTACTTGCTTTCAGTGTTGCCAGGTCACGTGTGCAGAAATAAGCAGCAGGTCTCTGAAAATAAGCCATAATAAAGACACCACCCCAAAAAGTTAGCATCCCCTCCCCAAACCCCTGTTACATTTCTGGGGTGGTCAGGTCATAGAGGAGCCTACAGTTACAGTGCAAAGTCGACGCAGATGCATAGGTTCAAAATGCCCTCTGTGTAGGCTAAGTGCAGGCGCTGCGTGCAACCAGTAACTTCATACAAAATCAAGCCCAAGTCACTAAAATAAGCAGACTATGGCAACACCGTTTGTTTTGTCGTCTGTATCTGTGTTCGCGCATGTAGTGTGACAGGTTGAGGTAAATCGGCTCGTAACACTGCTTCAACAGTGTGATAGACTCACGAGGGGCGACCAGGATTTCAAACAGGTTTGATATTCTCCCGATCGATCGGGAGGTGGTCGGGAGGTGGTCGTGAGGTAATCGCTTCTTGTTACCCCATGTATACTACAAGATGCGAGTCGCACGAGCCAAAATTCGGCCCGATCCGAAAATGGTATGTTGATGAGTCATATCAGTGTAAATGTGTTTCGCTGTTATTTCAGTTTAGCATTACCATTGCATTTGAGGTGATAATTGACACATTTATCCCCCTTCTTTACAGACTTTGTTACTTCGTGTAGTCATCTCTCCAAAAGAAGCCCGTCGAATCCTGCTCACAGAGGCACCAGCATCTGTGGACCAGATTTTAAACTCCAGTACGAGGACCCTGATTTTGCAAATGCATTATGTCTATTGACTGAAATGTCAGAGTTGCCAAAAGGGCGTGCTATCTTGCACATGGTATGGAACACTGATGCATCTCCCACCAATGTATCTGATGGCCATTCAATTGGCTCCCTTGACACATGTAGCTTTCACTCTGAGGAACGTAATGAAGTGCAGGACAGCCCTACTCCAGGCTCTATTCAGGGGAGCTCATCCGAGTCCCTCCCTTCTCCCTCCTCAAGTTCGGTCCAGAGCAGTGAAGATTCGCCCCAGGCCACTTTAAGGCGTAAAACTCAGTGGCCCAATCCATTTCCAATCCCTAAATTTGCTTATGATGTTCAGCTGAGATTGCGCAAGAGCAATGAGATCTATGAAAAAACACAGAAGCGTCTCATTTTAAAAGGATATCAGATCAGACATTGTGAAAAAGAGTATTTTTGATCTCAGAGGTGCATATCCCAAAAAGGAGGAGTTGGTGTCTGTCGTATCTGGTCTTATTCTCAAGTATCCTTGTCGCAAAGAGACAGATAGTGTAACTGGCTATGATGGATGGCTGAAGAGGCACATTATAAGATGGGCAATTTCAGGGCAAAGTTACGTCGTGCAGGCTGTAATGAGGTGATGGTGAATACAAAAAGGAAGGGACAGGATGGAGAGGAAGCTCCGTTCACCCTGAAAAGGGCAAAACGTGCAGAGGTCAGCCATGTTCCGGAATATCCAGAAAACCAGTGGCGTCACCAGCCGATTTTACCGGGGCTTCAGCCCGGGGTAATTTGAGCCGAGCCCGGGGTACATTTTTGTAATGCTTGAATCTATCAGCCAGTTTCAAAATCAACCAGCATTTGCCTGGTGCTAAATGTTGAGCACCACCAGTAGTAGGCTAAGCAAGCTATCGATTGGCATCACAATACAACACTAGCTTCACGTTTCTACATGGGCTAGCCCAGTGTTTGTTTCTCAATCTATGGGTACCGGGCCGCGAGAAGATTATTACCATCGGGCCGCCGGCCGACTCTCTCTGCCTTCTCCGAGAGACGCACCATGCGGCCGCGGCCGCACCCATTCTTTTCGGTCATATTGCTGCGAGATATTTTCGCATAGAAATAACAGGCATATCATATGAAACTACGTAACCTGGCCTTTACAGTGGCACTAGCCACTAGTTTCTATGATGAACGGTTCGCGAGATACTTAGCGTTGAAAATTACAGTTACTGTACATACAAAAATGAATCACATGTAGTTCTGCGTCATACCCATTCTTCTCTGTGAAATATCTCATGATTTCGTTACTGCCCTATGGCAAACTGCATATCAAAATAAACAGGAGATCCTACTGATTCCAATGGCGTATAGAATGTATCTGTATAATTAGCGGTGATCACGAGAAATCCTTTTTTGAAATCACAATCACATCACATTTCTGCATTTTTTCATACATCCCCATTTCCCCCACTTCAAAATAATTTATTTGTCATATCAGAAGTTGTATTCAGACCCCTGTTTGTCATATAGCCATGGCAGATGCTTGATATAAATCGTTGGTAGGACTATGTTTGTCTACACACATTCTGAGAGGAGCAGATGAGTGTAGGCTAGGCTTAAAAGTTCAACTTCGAAAAGGAAAATTGTATGTTTTGATTTAGACCTAATAGGCTATGCTATATCTACTCAGACTCCTTGTCATCCACTGGTAGTAGGCCTAGCTGTGTGTCCCTGGACAGTGTAAGCTTATGGGTCGTTGTAACAGCTATAGTCAGATAAGCCTAATTTTTCTCTCAATAGTGCTATTCCTATAGGCTATCTTGTGTTCCTTGTAAAAAATACAATGTAGGAGTATAACATTATATTTTACAGTAATAGGCTACTGTAGATCCTCCATTGCCTTCTTCATTTCGCGCACCCCTTAATGTCCCCTTAAAAAAAATCATTGACACTATAGGGGCTTAGCCCAGGTTGTCCTTAAAGTCTAGAAACGCCCCTGCAGAAAACCATGATGGTACCACCCATGAGGAGGAAAGGCTTGCGCTGATTGAAGAGATGAAGAAAAGGAAAAGAAACATGGGTCTGATTAGGCAAAAGATGGAGCTGACCTTTTCCCATCGACGGAGAGAAATCATAGAAGAGCAGCCGATGGTGTCAAAAGTCCAAGAACGGTGGCCTGCACTGTTTAGCCATGAGGAGGTACTGTTTTCCTGTTTATTCATGTGTACAGCTGTCCTGGTATATTTGTGGATATACTGTCCTGTGTTGCTCAAGCTTCTGATACACTGTCATTTTAAAATGTCTTTTCATTCAAATTATGGCATGAAAATCTCATCATTTATTGGCGGCTTTGGGCACTGGTAGGGGTATTATAATAATAATTGTTTTGTTTTGTTATTTTGTCCAGATATACGAAGAATTTTACCGGATCACCAACAGAAATCTCCAGGCAACTTGGAATGCATCTCTGGACAAGTATGCTGAGTACTGTCAACCATTTTTTTTTTCACAGTGTTCTAATTATATGACCAGCACCTGTACATTTCACCACTGTTGTCTGCAGATACATTGACATATACCGTATTTTCCAGAATATAAGGCGCACTTAAAAGCCTTTCATTTTCTCAAAAAAAGACAGTGCGCCTTATAATCCAGAGCGCCTTATATGTGGAATAATTCAGGACCTCGAATTGATTTTGTGTGATACACGCCGCTCTGTCAAAATGTTATTGTGAACGCGTTTGATAAAGTTTGCCTGACTGACTTATCGGTTTTGTTTCCCTTAATGCGCCTTATAGTCCGGTGCGCTTTATATATGAAAAAAGTTTGAAAATAGACCATTCATTGACAGTGCGCCTTATAATCCAGTGCGCCTTATAGTGTGGAAAATACGGTACACTGTAATGCTACTATTCAAGGATTTCATTGAGACACCCTCTCCTCACATGTTGCTTTGGCCTTAAAATAACATCCACATCATAAGATACAGTAAAACACTCACTCGAGTTCTGTAGTGCATCCCTCTCGGCAATCACAGTATCCAGTCTGTCCTGTAGCTGGGATTTCTCTTTAAACAGGTTGTTATAGTTACCCTGTAATCTTGATTTCTCTTCAGTCACGTCGTTGCAACTGTTTTCCATAAGGGCCCTCTGTTTATTGAGACTGTTGTAACCTGTCTGCAGTTCAGTATTGTATTTTGTCAGGTTGTTAACTCTGTCCTGCAGTTTCGATTTTTCAGAATTCAGGGTGTTATAACTGGTCTGTAACTGGAACTTCTCTCTATTCAGGTTGTCGTAACTCTCTTGCAACGTTAATTTGTCTTTGATCAGATTGTCATAATCTGACTGCATCTGTAGTTTCTCTGTACAGCTGGCCTGTGACTGCTTGGTTTCCATCACTTTGAAAATGAGAACTGCAATACCAGAGAGCAGAAGAACACACAGCAGACCCAGAAACACAGCAGTGCTCTTCCAGGGACCTGTGGAAAAGACAAAGTGCAATAATCTGAGAATTTGGACAATATTTTACTGTATTTGATGACAAGCAAATCATCGTCAACCTCTGATAACAGGAATTGCAGGTGCATACTCCTACAACCTAGGATGAGGAAGTCAGTGCAGCTGAGAACATCAGAAAAAAAGGCTATGAACTCTATTTCCTGATGTCTCTCCTCCAATGGTGTTTCGGGGTTAGCAAAGGGTCTAACTGTTCTTCATGTTCACGAGGTAAACACATATAATGCTTCTAGGTAGGTGAAGAGCTTTGATGTTGAGGCATTTTATTGGTATATGTTTTATTGTCTGTCTTTGTGCTTATGTCTGTCTGTGTAAGAGAGAAAAAGTATCAACTTGTCATCCTAAGTAAAAGTATCAACTTGTCATCCTAAGTACACTTCTGCAGGAATGTACAGTGTGTTGCATTCATTGTAAAGGTCTCTCGGTTACTGACAGACTGTCCTGACAAACTCTCCTGACGAGGCAGATTGAAATGGACATGAATGGTCAGTTGATTCACATGTTCCTGAACTGTTGTCTCATCATCTTGTTCACAGATGAACATTTGAAGTTTATTCTTAATGAACCCTAATCCTCTCTTCCTATCGGGAAGGAATCAGCACGCACTGCAGAGTTCATGTTCAGAGAGGCCTTGGTCCAGAATGTACAGTAGTATACAAACTTGTTGGTCATTACCCTATAGTGTGTGAGTGTGTTTGCACTCCTACCCAGGGGGCAAAGGGGGTTTTACAGACATGCTGCTGTAAAAGGTTGTCATGCAAAAATAAAATCTGGGATGTCCCAGGATCACAACCTGGGTGGACAACCCGGTCAATAAGCTGCTGTTTGTGTGTTATCGCCCTTTTTATGCCATTATAAGTCTATGGACGAATATTATGGGGTGAATAGGGTAAATATTTTAACAAATAGATATCCCCACAAAAATTCCTGAGATGATTATTTACAGTCAGGCAATACTTTTGTGTATCGCATATGCTGCGTTTTTGGGAAAGTGGGAAAGTGTTGCCGGCGAGTTCACAGAGGAGCTGTGGATTCAACATTTTAGAATGACACGAGCCACTTTTAACAACTCACATCTCTGTGATGCCGTAAGGACTCTTGTGGAGCATATCGCGCCATCATTCTCCCGGTACCACATCCAGTCGTTTTTGTTCCTCGTAACATCCGGTTGTTAGATCAGGTGACTCGTGTGATGCGACAAAAAGTGTTTCCATTGCAGTTTTGCGGAATATAGAAATTTCGATACGCTCTAAAAACCACCTCACCCAATTTTTTTTTCTCGAAATTTGTGTGTTTCCATTAAGCACATTCCTTTTTGCATCTCTTAATTTGCGCAATTTAATGGTCAAAGGAAACGCGGTTACTATAAAACAACGTGGATATTACATTATTATGGGTTCTTACGGACATGTGAAGACTCAGCATGCTATTTTCGGTGGGCTGTACATTACGTGTCCCAGTTCTTTTGTCCAATCAGCGACGATTCATGTGGCCCGAGGGTACCTACCTCTTCCGTTTGGTTAATGTCGTTGGGCCGTGGTTTCCCTTATTGTGTTGTGTTGTCTTATTTGTGTTGTGTTGTGTGATTTGCCGTTATGTTGTGCACTTCGGGGCCGTGTTTTCTCTTTTGGTGTTGTGTTGTCTCTTTTTGTGTTGTGCTGTGTGATTTGCCGTTGTGTTGTGCACTTCGGGGCCGTGTTTTCTCTTTTTGTGTTGTGTTGTGTGATTTGCCGTTGTGTTGTGCACTTCGGGGCCGTGTTTTCTCTTTTTGTGTTGTGTTGTCTTATTTGTGTTGTGTTGTGTGATTTGCCGTTGTGTTTTGCACTTCAGGGCCACCGTAGATATCACTATCACATTAAAATGAGTTATCTCCCTCAACAATGGAATTCTCTTCTCTGATTGGCTGATGGGGTGGCCATTAACTTCGTATAACCTGCTACCTGTGAAGTAGTTCCCGTATCACACTTGAATATTAATTCGCCAAACTTGTTGCGAAGTTTAAATGAACTGTCACGTTGCATCCAAGCGGAAATACAGACGTGCAGAACCATAGTAACATTGTAGCATATGACGGAGGTGGATTGTAGCTAGTTGGATGCCATGTAGGCTATAAAAGTAGCAATCTTTCAAAGTTAAAGTTAATCAGAATCCTGGGATATGGCCGCTTGACAACGGGAGAGATAGAACTAACGACTGGCTTTTGGCCGTAGCAACCAGCCAATTAGAACTAACGACTGGCCTTTGGCCATAGCAACCATCCATTTTAGAACTAGTAACGGCAGTTTTGTCCTGCAAGTAGAAAGTTGATATGTGGCGGAAAGTAGTCCCACAGTCAAGACAGTTTTAGCGATGTTAACGGACGCAACGGTGGAATAAAACTATGTTCTAAATATACAGGTTGTGAATACAAACGGGAGATAAGCGGGATAACGGCCTTCGAGGTCGACCGGTTCGATGGAAATAATGGCACGGCGGAGGTAACTCTAGACCTCCACCTAGCCATTATTTCCATCGAACCGGTCACCTCGTCGGCCGGTATCCCTTACATATCACTATTCACTGACACTACTGACAATGTTCGTTTTAATATTTGTTAAGGTCTGAAAGACAGTTTGCAGCATTGACATTTTGTCCCATGATGTAAACAATTGTTAAAAACCTGTTATTACTCAGTGAAATTTGAAAAAAAATTTAAAAAAATAAAAACAAGCAATTTAAACTTTACATTCATGAATCGTCTTTCATCATAAAATTGAGTTGTAGTTGGTACAGCAACATTTCAATGAGGACAATAGTAATGTGGATACAATGAGAACAATAGAAACAACAATTTCATAAAGGTTTTGTTGTAATGATTGACAGAGGACACAAGAGGGAGTAAATGTGTTGTAATGGGAAGTCAAAACATCACTTTTGAAGTATAGAACACAAGAGATACATTTGTATGTGTGCTATTTAACACAAGAGACTGGAGTGGCAACGCTCAGTGGAAAAGAATCACCAGCATACAAGTAGGGATACATTTTCTTCCTGAAGGAGACCCGTTTGAAAGAGTAGACCAGAGCCCATGTGTCTGCATCGTAGAACGAGACCAAACCTGCGTCATAATCCACAAACACCCCCACCCTCTCTGGGTCCTCTTCCAGGGAGAGGAGAACAGAGGGCACCGCACCTGCCCTATATGAACTCTCAGACCTCTTTATTATCCAGTAGCCATTGTTTGGATTCCTGTCCGAGGCTACTGCCCTCCTGTTACAGGACTCTCTGACCACTCCCAGTTCCCAGCTCCTGCTCGCACTGACCTGCACCTCATAATACGATCTACCTGAGGAGAAGCCCTGTGCTCCCTGGACAGCATAGTACAGAAACCGCTTTGCACTGTAGGGGAGATGCTGTCTCGTGTTTTCACGAACCACTTGCTTCCCATCAGCAGACAGGGTGAGATGGTTATCGGCAGTATCAGGATCCAGAGCCATTTCCACTGCAGGAGATTAAAGGCATACGCAGTGAGGGTTGAATACCGACATAGGGCTTCATCTGTGCCCATGGACACCGTCATAATTGCATAATTACACAGACTGCTTTTGGGGGAAGCTGGCAAAAGCAGCATCATCTTGACCACATTTGGGTCCAAAATCTAACTTGAGACCCTGGTCTGATTCCAACTGTTGGTAATTTCCTGACCCCGCTCCCATGTGTCTTTCTCACATTAATTTCCTGTCACTCTCAACGCTCATGGCCATACTGGACTATTTGACTATTTGAGTCACCCTAAATGAATGAATAAATTGTTTGTTTCCTCTCGTGAAGTAATTAACTTGATTCATAATAATTTGAAAACATACATGTATTCATTGGTTAACTGTGGTTAACAGAAAACAGTTATCACAAATACTGAGGTTGAGTGAACAGACATACCTGCATACCGAGTAACATCTCCCCCTGTGTGAAAAAGCAAGAAAAGATGCTAGATGACCACTGATGCCATTGAAACTGTTTAGGATGTTTAAGCACAGAAACATATCAAATCAACATTACAGTTGGTTGGAAGAAATCAATGAAAACTATATGTACTGTACCACAGAGCAGTACAAAATATGCAAATTCTCTCCGCAAAATTAAATCATGCTTGTCAATTTGTCTCAATCTCCTACTCCGTCCTCTACTCTTGCAACATTTGTGTATGTAAATGAGTGTCTGTGTCTGTGTGTGTGTGTGTGTGTGTGTGTGTGTGTGTGTGTGTGTGTTTATATGCACATGTACAGTATGTGTGTGTCTTTATGTGTGAGAGAAAGCTGACTGCCACATTCCTATAACAAAAGACTTGTTACTTATTTTCACTAAGAAATGATGCATACTACTAATTGTCTCTAGACATGTTAGCTCTGCAAATAACTCCTTGTGAAAATGATATTATGGAGATCTCAGTGTGAAGCACAGACATACACATCAGTCAACATGAAATAGAATTGGTGCTCAGAAAAGTCTGATACAAATATATGTGAAAATGTTGCCATATTCGAACACTCACTTGCTTTACAAAATCTCCTCAGTAGTTCGTCCTTCTCAGCAGCTGTGGTGTTGAGTCTGCCCTCTAGCTGTGATTTCTCTAAAGTCAGGTTGTTGTAACTGGTCTGTAACTGGGATTTCTCACTATTCAGGTCATTATAACTGTCTTGTAGCTGTGATTTTTCTGAATTTAGATTGATGTAACTGGCCTGTAGCTGGGACTTCTCTCTATTCAAGTTGTTATATTTGTCCTGTAACTGTGATTTCTCTAAAGTCAGGTTGTTGTACCTGGTCTGTAACTGGGATTTCTCACTACTCAGGTCATTATAACGGTCTAGTAGCTGTGATTTTTCTGAATTTAGATTGTTGTAACTGGCCTGTAGCTGGGACTTCTCTCTATTCAAGTCGTCATATTTGTTCTGTAACTGTGACTTTGCTCTGTCCAGATTCTTGTAATCTCCCTGTAATTGCATTATTTCTGTGTTTTGCTTGTTGCATTTGTCTTGCCAATTATATTTTTTGTCACTCAAGAGATTATGACAATCTTGAAGCTGTGCTGTCTCACTTCTCAGGTTACTGCTATTCGCCTGTGACTGAGTAGTTCCTTTCATCAGATTGTTGTGGCTGATTTTGATCCCTCTCACTTCGAAACTGAGAACCGTGATGCCAGACAGCAGGACAACACACAGTAAACCCAAACACATAGCTATGCTTTTCCAGGGTCCTAAAAATGAAAGAAAGAAGAATCATAGAAATATCACAATTCTTTATTCTCTGACTTGATGTATTCTCATCACAGTAAACCCTAAAACAGAGTTACTTTCTTTAATCAAAAGTAGAGAAATAATTCCACAGAGTCATTGTCTTGTGCAAGGAAAGGTTCACCCTTTTCTCAGACATCTGCCATCTTTGCCCTTCTTTCCCACATCTGTATTGTTGAACTATAGATTTAACAGTAGGAGGCTCCATCATAATAACATCCTGAAAGCATAACAACCGGGGGGCATTCACCTCGGAAAAAACCTGCAAGCCAGGTTACTCTGTGAGTAATCATTAAGCAAAAACAGTATTGCTTATTAGGGAATATCCACATTTGTAATATCTCTGACAGCACAGTTTCATTTTTCAAAAATGAATGGCCCTCTTGGCAGTCCCAAATCATATGCTTAATTGTACAAAGAATCCCTTCGTCACCAAGTATTGTAACCTCTGAAAATGTACAGAGAGGTTATAATAAGAACTGTTTAAGAAGTCAGTGCATTATCATCATCTTCTGGTCGTCGCCATATTGAATTATTGTGACAGACTTACTTACTCAAGATGGAGTTGACCAGAAGGTGAGTTTTGTTGAAGCAGTGATCAACCAAACACAAGTTTTGAAGCTTCAAGTTAAAGGGTAGCTATCAGTTCTCACTCTCCTAATTTATTTCTGCCACATCGGCAATTATTTATAATATTGTATAATGGCTCCCACATAACGCAGATTTAGGTTTTATCAAGATTTCAGTACATCAAAAACTGGTAGAGCTGCTAATATTTAAATTTAAAAAAGTACATTATTTGCATTTTATATTCACCAGAATGTTGAGGACTTGGGCCTTCCTGCCTCTGTCCAGAGTATGGAGTCTTGATGTCAACCTCTGTGGCGTCTGCTTCTTCATGTTGGTCTGAAGATGGTCTATTTCCTCCACCAGAGTCTAAAAGTCGATATACGCTCTTGGTCATCTCCATTCTGCCCTGATCTTCCCTATTGACCGCTCAGATGACCATTGGATCTTCCTCTCTGTCACGTGGAGTGTGTCGGCCTGTGAGGAGCAGAGCTGCAGTGACTTGGCACAATTTATACCCTGAGAGACGGGGATGGAGGAAGTTCCAACAACTGAGATGAAAACATCAGCAAAAACACGCTGACACTTAGTAAACCCCAACATCTTCTCTCCTGCTCTGCTGAGGATGAATCGGCACATATAGTTAATGGTAAAAAAGTAAACTGGGCTACACCACTGCCCAGTGTCTCTCTGAGTGCATTGTGTGCTGCACGTGCCACCTAGAAGACTAAACTAAGCACAATTCAGAGGGACGATCTGTTCAATTCACAGAAGTTACTTGAGGTAATTGACCCAGTAAAAACCCTCCTGAAAAGAATGACTCTCAGAATCACATGATTCTGAACTGAGTCCCACTGCCTGGTTCACATATAAAAACCATGTTGGTAACACTTTACTTGACGGGTTCATAACACAGCTGTCATGAACTGCACATGAAGCATTCATGACTGATTCATGAAACATGCCTCAACATTCATACCAACACTTTCATGAACGTGGAAGACAAAACGATGAAAACTTGTCAAAATAAAAGTCCAACAATCTAGTAATCCATATACAGGCTAGTATGAATCCTCTCCAGCATTTATAGACATTTCATGAATATTTTATGAAGTCCACTTCAAATGTCACTTTACTATATACGAGTTGTGAAGTATTCATCATACTGGGCAGTGAACTACTGACCATCTGTGGACCTCTGAATGGTTGGACATTCTCATTTTATATATCTATATATAGGCTACAGTCATTGGTGTAGACAATTATGCATTCTTCAGAGGTTACTATCATAAAATGAACAAACAGACAAACAAAAAACTTAATTCTCCTAGACACTGGACTTCCCCGTTGATTAAGATGTGACATGATCAGGTTGGCTATGTAGCAGGACTAGGTCCATGCCCATTTAGTTAGCTTGGCAATTGCCCAGAGCCAATCAGTACGTGGGAGCGGCTATAAAGTTTAGCTTTTATTTTGAAGGCTGCTTACCTGACTCCAGCCTTCACCGTTCCCTGTATTGGCTTCCCCTCTGGCCGGCTCTGTGTGTCCGCCGACTTCGGTAGGTGATTGTGGCATTGTATTTGTAGTGACGTTTATGTATTTACCAGAAGTAGGCTAACTCAAACATTGGGGTTTTAGGACTGCAGCTAGTCGCTGAACATGGGCTGTCGTAACTGACCACGTTTGAGCAGTAGGTCACGTTAACTGTTTTAAAGTAATATGTAGCTTGTGTGGGTTTTAATTGTATAGGCCTACTCTTTGTGTAGCAGATCTCGGCGGTTACAGAGAACGGCAACATCAAGGCAATCTTGTTCCAGTTCCGAACGAACGCTGCTGTTTTGTTTTGTTCTGTTTTGTGTTTGTGTTTGTTTCATTCCGTTTGTGAGTTGGCTGTGTTTAGCCGCGACGAAGTTGATTAATTGAAGTGACACTGGTTGCTTACCGAGTGACTACGAATTCAGTTCGGTTGTGGAGGCTATCCTTAGCTTGTTGCACTGCGTGTCATAATTGTCACCATAAGCCTGCTTAAAGTGATTGTGATTTTACACTGTTTGCTGTGACAACTGAGTGCTGTGCATTGACGTGCTATTTATTCACAAGTGTCTCATTCCCTGAATAGTCACCTCTACTGACTTAAGCGAACTCACTCTGGAGAGTAGCCTACTACTGCTGTTAGCGAACCCACACTGGAGAGTATTACTGACTTGAGCGAACCCACACTGGAGAGAACACTCCCTATGTTTCAATGATGATAATAAAAAAGAGTTTATTTTTGGACACACGCCTCTCTGGTTTTCCGTGACCCCGAACCTATGTTGCCTGGTAACTTGTGATAGCTTAACCCATTAACAAGTCTCAAAGAATTAATATTCTGAGGGGAAGGGCCTCAGATGGCGTAGTCGTCATGTTGCAATGTTTAGCAAACCATCCACTTTGCCACAGCTATAACAAAAAAGACAGCAATGCTGCTTTGCAATTGTTGGACTTTTATAAGTTTTTGACGTTTTCTCTTCCACATTCATGAAAGGGTTGATATGAATGCTGAGTCATGTTTCATGACACAGTCATGAATGCTTCATGTGCAGTTCATGACAACTGTAATGAATGTGTTATGAACGAACCCGTCAAGTAAAGAGTTAGCCTACCAAAATGGTAGTTGAATAGAACTGGCAGCCTATATATGTTCAAGATTCAAAATGAAAATAAACAACTAACCATTGAAATAGCCTAATGTAAGCTGAAGCTTGTGTTATGCCATGCATTTTCAGTGCCGTTTTCCATACCAAATACTGTTGTAAAAAATAAATAAATAATGGTAGTACAGTCATAATGGTTATAATAAATAGTGGTTTGCAGCAAGTGGCTACAAAGATATGCTATTACAGCAGCATTTACTTTGTGTCTTAACAGGCTCAAAATGTCATTACAGGTGCTGTGCGACATGAACAGGATCCTTATGAGACACCACTGTGTGTTTAAAGGGACCCAGGGAGACAAAGGCTTGTGACTAACTGCCTGTACATACACTGGATTTATACGCTACCACACACCCACACACCCACACAGACACACGCACACGCACACACACACACACACACACACACACACACACACACACACACACACACACAGACACACGCACACATACACATACACATACACACACACACACACAAACAAAACAGATGAAATAACACCTTTTATTTTAGTATTAAAATATTATGGATTCATTTTGCTGTGAATAGTTGTGAATAAAGGCTTTTAGTAATGGATATTTACAGGTAAAACCATGGAATTAACATACAATCATTATCAAATAATTGAAATATTACTGTTTCATAGTGTCTTTTTAAAACTTTGAATACAAATTCTACACAGAACTATCCAACAGATTTCTAATAGCTCAATGACAGCTTGAAAGCCATACATATTTACTAAAATAATTAATAAACCCCTGAGCTACATCACAAGTGAATTTTCAACCAGGTCTATTGAATTACAAAAAAAATGAAGATGTAGGGAGAGAGAGACATGAAACAACTTAGATAAAAGACAGAGAGAGAGACCGCTACTTTGAAAATGCCTATGCTAGATTGTCAAAATCACCAAAATCTCCAAATCTGCAGTGTTATTTATAGTCCTGTTTCCCTCTTGCTATAGCAGGTTACCTGATGACTCCAAAGCCAAAGCGGAGGGAGATGCATATCATACCACGACGCATGGGGGAGACTGTCATTTTAATCCTAAGAAAATTACAGAGAAAACACAACTTCCCTTTGTTTCATCCTTAAAATCTTCAAACCCATAATATGTGGAGAGCTCAAATATTTGGATAACATAAATAAAAAAAATAATAAAATAGATGTACCGCATTGCGTTTGTGTATATGTGTGTGTGTGTGTGTGTGTGTGTGTTTGTGTGTGTGGATGTATGTGGATGTCTGTGCATGTGTGTGTGTGTGTGTGTGTGTGTGCTTGGGTGTGACCCTAGTATCACCCTAGAGGAGCAACCTTTTGCTCAATAGCACCATCTAAAGGCCATTCGGTGTACTGTCGCTAAATGTGCACATAAATACATTTATTTTATAGCCCCCCCATGGATGAAATTCCACAAAACATGGAATACTCTCAGAGGATGTCAGGTTAATCATACACATGAAATTTGGTGCAGTTCATGACATTTCATCTGAAGATAGGGACGATTCAAGCAACATAACATTACATTTTCATTTTTTATCATGGGGGTGCAAATCACAAATGCCAATATGCCAGCTCTTGAGACCAACATACCATTAACATTTAATCATCTTCGGTGCCACGGTAGTTATTTAGAAAAAAAACTGCATTTTCCGGGGGTGAGTGGCCCTCCGAGGACCAAAAAAAATCTTTCTGTAAAAACAGTCTACTGGGGCTACATGCCCACCAAGTTTAATGTGCCCCGGTGTTGGAGCGTCCCGGGAATTGTTAACCAAAATTCAGGGAGTGGATAAGATAAAAACTTTGACAATCCCTATATGACCGCTATGCGGCGGTCATAATAATGATGTATGCCAAACTCTTAAAAAAAAATGTATGCAGCCCTTAGTGTCACTCTTTTTGCACTTTTTCTAAATCTAGGGCCATGTAGAAAATCAGTGAGAGTGCTATGGTGCAAACATTTCATAGTTCAGTAATATTAAGAACATGTTTGTCTTCCACCCTACAAAGTTTGAGTTGGCTATGAATAATATTGTAAGATATTAATGCCCAACATTGCTTGTCAAACAATGCGATTGAATGCAAATTTTCAGGCTGTAAAACTAATCTCAAGAGGCTGTCATGGCATTTGTACAGAAATCTTTTACAGCGCTTGCTTTTGGGACCCACTTTTGATACAAGGTATGAATTAAATCAGTGCAGCAACAACCTTATCTGATTTGACATGGAATGACCATACTGTAGGTCCTGCTTAGTTTTTTACATACAGTACTGTAGGACAGCAGGATCCCATTCTTATACAATAAAGGGATGATGCTTGCAATTATTTGCCAATAAACAGAATCAGTTAAATCAGAATTTCAATGTGATTGGTTTATTTAAATTCACTTCACCAAAGAGATCTCGCCCATTTCAGAGTCTCCGCCTTGGTGTAACTTCCCACCAGGATATATTGCTGTCAAACTCTGGCCCTAAGAGTTTGCGGTGGTGCTACCTACCTGTAGTGTATGTAAATCCAGTCAAAATCAATCCATCCAAAAATACTTTCCACCAACATTTATGGCTATCTCTGTGGAATAGAATACATCAAGAAAGTCTACCACAATATAAGGTTGTCAACCTGAATGAAGACATTGAAAAGTACATCCATGGCTCTTTCATCAAGAGGTGAGTAACAACTGCAGTTACAATTTTAGACTTTGCTCACACTTGATAGCTTAAGTCAAATATTAACTTGTTCCTGAGGAAGTCTTGGTATACTGTTCAGAGCATCCAACAATGGTGTGCAGGTTCCCTGGTTGTCGACTGTTTGAGTTCAAAGGAGTTTTGGCATCTGATAACGAAGGATTACTATTTTGTCATTGAAAGAATTTCAACTGGCTATTAACTCACTTGTCTCCATGTCATCTCACTGAGATTGGTTGATAATTAAAAAATGATACACATCTAAATACCCTAACACCCCAAATAAACCTCAAAGGTCATATTGTTCATAGTGATTGTAAAATATCACAGTATACAGTGGGGGAGAATAAGTATCTTAATCCATGCTGAAGTTGACTAAAAAGAGGAATATAAATACATGTATATTTTGGATGATTGATCTTAACGCCTTAATAAAAAAAATGAGTAAAAATCCAACCTTTAAGGATGCCAATTTTCTTTGTGAATGACTGTATTGTAAATAAATACATGTACATGTTCTTCAATGGTGTTTTTTCCAGTTAGCCTATTAGCCTGTTTGATGCTCATTGAGCTCAAAGCTAATCAAACCAGCTAATAGGGCTAACTGAAAAAAGGGTGGTGATGTGAGGCTATTTTAATTCCAAAGGCTAAGGGAAACTTATGAGGATGCATAGTATCCTGGATCCATGAAATAGCTGTCCTTTAAAAAATAAAAACGTAAGAAATCTTCCTGCTTCTAAGGGAATTTAGGGGTCAAATACTCATGGCCCCTGTACTTCAAGGAATAACTTTTTTTTTTTTTTTACGATACACTCTTCATTCACAAAGAAAATTGGTGCTCTTAAAGGTATACTATGCAACGTTTTTCAGTTAATCAATTCGTTCCATACTGTTATATATGATTAAATGAGTCATTACCGGTCGAACAGTGTTTTTTTTGGCCGCTCTAGTGGTCTGTAGCGGTAAAACCACACTTGCAACTTCAGGAGACACCGGGCACGCACCCATGCTCTACTCCAGGAAGTGTCATGTAAAGTCTCATGAAAAGGCAGACTGACCGATTGAGGAGTTTTGTCAAATATACACGCTAAAGCTGTAGGGGAAGCTCTGCAGAGAAATATGCAAGCATAAAACGAGCGAAAATGAAAAGTGAAAGCGAAACTAGCGATGAAATCGCCAATCCTGCACAGTATACCTTTAAAGGTTGGGTTTTCATTCATTTTCTAAATTAAGGCATTAAAGGGATAATCCGGAGTGAAATGCACTTTAGATCAATTTTTCGGACTATTGGGAGTACATACGTTGAGTTGACACCAAAATCATGTCATTCGGATGTATTTTGAGAAAGTTCGAGTTCACCGTTTTTAGCCAAAACTCGTTAGCCTGGAAGTGACCGGGGCAAGTCCTTTCGCCGCTACAAAACGCTATTTGTATACCTCTTCTACTGTTCCAACCAACACTACACTTACGTGGTAGTGAGTAGAGGGTCCCTAAAGCAATTTAATCGAGTCAGTACCTTTCCGGAAATGTCGCTGCTGCAGCTAGCAACGTGTTAACAACATTTTAATAACATTTCCGGAAAGGTACAGACTCGATTAAATTCATTCTGGACTCTCTATCCGACCACATAAAGACGTGGGGATACTTCGGTTTGGCTTTAGGGACCCTCGGCCTCTACTCACTACCACGTAAGTGTAGTGTTGGTTGGAACAGTAGAAGAGGTATAAAAATAGCGTTTTGTAGCGGCGAAAGGACTTGCCCCGGTCACTTTCAGGCTAACGAGTTTTGGCTAAAAACAGTGAGCTCGAACATTCTCAAAATACATCCGAATGACATGATTTTGGTGTCAACTCAACGTATGTACTCCCAATAGTCCGAAAAAATGATCTTAAGTGCATTTCACTCCGGATTATCCCTTTAAGATCAATTTGCAAACGATTTTATTTTCCTCTTTTTAGTCAGCTTTAGCATGGGTTCAAATACTTATTCCCCCAACTAGCCAAGTGCCATTGCTGGTCATGATGCAAAGCCAAGTGCCCAAAACTGATGATTTGACACAGATTTACCCACAAGGGACTTTTTCTGAAGCAGTGTGTTTGTGACCATGTATGTGAAAACACAGTTAAATTTTTCTAGCACAATAATTAGCCATGAAATTCATAACATACAGTGAAAACTTCTCATTTTACTTCCAGTCTAAGCCTATTTATTACCCGTTCTCTGAAGATAGTGTAGCTGAGAACATGTAGAAACATTTTTCATTTGTACTGTGCATGCACTGCACATATAATCATTTTAATCAAAGCTTTATTTATTGCATCAATTGCTCAATTTGTCATAGAAACCCCTGCCCCAGAGGCTGTAATGGTGGAAATAAAGAATATAAGCAATGTCATTGTGACATGGAGCAGACCAGCTGGACTGCAACGCAACATGGCAGTTTCATATGAGTTACACCTCTACCAAGATGGAAGAGGTGTAAAGAGGAAAGAGGCCATCGCCACTGAATCTACAATAGGAGCCTTTTCTGATCTAGAGCTGGAAAAAGAACATTCAGTCAAGGTCTACACTGTAGTGAACAATCGCTACAGTAAGTCTGCATTTAAAGCCTTCTGGACAGGTAAGGAGAAACACGTAAAGGAAACAACTAACAAAAGGATCGTAGTATTTCAGATTTTGTATGAGAAATTCTAATGGGTTGTATTACACTGCATTATAATAAATAAATTAATTGGATGGACAGATGACAAAGTAAGTAAAACTGTCCTCTGATTATAGTCTGGCAGCCAAATGCTATAATTTAGGTGAGCCTGTTTTTTCCCCCCTTTTTTGGCTGTTTCTTGTTGCCAAGAGGTAACTCCATAAGATGTTATTAAGCCTTTCTCATTCACTGTGTTGAATAAGGTGAGACTCACTGGTGAATAGCCAGTGTAGTTCTCACTGGTAAGGCATGTGATTGTAGTGTTGGAATGTGGCTACAAATTCACATCCAATCACAGCCCATTAGTCATTATATGACAACAAATCCCTTCCATTCATTCAAATAATTCATTATTTCCTAGAGCCTGCTCCTAGACCTTCTCCCCAGTTCAAGTTGACGAAGCCAGACTGCCTGACTGTGAGTTGGGTGCGTCCTCGCAGATGGTCTGAAGACATGCGTTTCAAAGTAACTTGGGATTATGCCAAAAAACAGCGTTGTTTCAACGATTTGCAGCAGCCACAATTTGACATTCAGGATCTCCCCTTAGGAGAGAATCACAGATTCACTGTGACCACAGTCGATGCTCAAGGCACTCAGAATCTGTGTGCATCAGGAGAGTATTTTGCAGGTACTACCCTACTAGCCATTTTTGATTCCCAGAACATTCTAGTTACGAAAAGCCTTTGATTCCAGTAACGGTCCCTGCAAGTTACTTTTGGTTAGGTTGTGGTTGCCACTTGGTTTGGCAGGAAAGTTTTCGTTATGTTCTCTCAAAGTTAGCAGTTGGTTACATGTTCAGTTCCCTGAATGTTCCCCTAACGTTCCCTTAAAGGGATATTCCGCCATTTTTGGAAATACGCTCATTTTCCACCTCCCCTCGAGCAAAACAATCGATATTTACCTTGTTCCCGTTCATCCAGCCATTCTGTGAATCTGGCGATACAACTTTTAGCTTCAGCCTAGCATAGATCATTGAATCGGATTAGACCATTAGCTTCTCGCCTGCTAGCTTCATGTTTAAAAGTGACTAAGATTTCTGGTAATTTTCCCATTTAAAACGTGTCTCCTCTCAAGTTAGAAAGTGCAATAACACCAACTGAAAATGAAACCTGGCGTTTTTCTAGGCTGATTTGACATGGAACTACACTCTCATCTGGCGTAATAATCAAGGCAACTTGCAAACGTACCATAGGCGCAGTGATATCGTACGCAGCATCTGAAAATAGTCCCCATAGACAACAAGCAGCAGTAGTGCCAGTAGTTTGCATGTTGCCTTGATTTATAAATCATTTTGCTTAACAAATTATAAGCAAAGTAACTTCTGCTAAGCAACCCTAAATGCCACGGGTCTGTTCTAACATTTCTCCTGTTTTATTGCATCGTATTTCATTAAGTAGCCTAGCCTAAGTTTTATTAAAAGTCATCCGTTCAGCCACAAGTGGCGCTGATCTTTGCTCAACTCCATTACGTGCACTTAGCAATCAACGTCCGCTTGATGTCCCCGGTATACATTATTGTCGTCGGGCTGTATGGTTGGACTTTTACACCACTTAATGAAGTGGCAAGTGCATTTAGTTACAAAAATCGTTATATTGATAGATTCGTGTTTTAAGTAGGCCTACAGGCTATTCACCTATACAGAACTGAAATCAAACACAAAAGTAGGCTATTGTTTTTAGCAAAATTGATATCAGTCTAAAAATAAATAGGCCTGTATTTTCTTTTGCTGTTCATCTTAGTTGTATAAGACCAATCTTTGAGTGAACCTAAATCAAGTGACTGCAAACCTTTTATAGCACTACAAAAACGTAAAGCATTCACGCAGAACAACCAAAAACAACCAAACGTGAACGTTTGTGTGGAGGTACAGTGCAACCACAGGAGAACGTTGTCGTTTTGTGATTCCCGAAACGTTAGGGGAATGTTATAGCCTAGAAATCTAGACGCACCCTAGCGGCCAAAAATATTTTTGCCTAGCGGGATGGTCTAGGGTCGCACCATTGAGGCCAAGCCTGCGCTAGGCACAAAGCCAGCTTAGCCAATCAGAACGCTCTATTTGTGTACAGAGTCCTTGAGCCCGCCTTAGCTCACCTTCGGCTTCCGATTGACGCCAGGGGGCTGGACCATGCATCCTCGTTCAATGAGTTGAGTGTGAGACCGTGTTGCACAACCATAGAGAAAAACAAAAGATGGATGAGGCTAACGAAGCGCGAGAGTTAGACTTGGGCTTTTCTTTGAAGGTTGGGCAGAAAGAAGCACTCAAGTCATTCGTTTTAAAGAAGGATGTATTTGCCGTTTTGCCGACCGGCTACGATTGGTTACAAATGCTGGCCTATTACGTGCAGAGGCAGTTTGAAAGACAACTGTTCATCCCACCCACAGGCTTCAGCTCTGTGAATGGTCCGACCCCAGACTATACATTTCTGTGTATTTTGGCTTGCCAGGCTAGGAATGTTTGTTAGGTTTCTGAATAACGGGAACGTTAGGTTGCTGCATAGAGGGAACGTACTCTTAACGTTAGCTCTTGGTTTGGTTCTAACCTACCTTTAGAGAACCAAATCTAACACCATCTTCTTCTCCTTCAACCACCATATCTCCTATCACCATCTCCTTCTTCTTCACCACCATCTCCATCTCCTGCTATCACCATCTCCTTCTCCTACTACAAACTCTTCAACCACCATCTCCATCTCCTACTACCACCAACTCCTTCTCCTACTCCTTCTAATCCTCGGCTAGTTCTATTTATTACCCAAGGTCTCCTCTGCACAGTAATATTTATTGTTACTTAACCTAAGCTCTCCTCTATATAGTAGCATTTATTGTTGTAGTATTTATTGCTCTATTTTTTATTATCATTATTTTTTTTTTTACCTGGATAAAAGTATCTGCTATGTAAATGTAATTATTAGCCTTTACAATTCTTTTTTTTCAAAACGCTATTGAACTGTCACTTGTAATGTTCTGCAGAGGTTCCAGAACCAAATAATCTCACAGTACACCTGTCTGAAAATGGTGCCATGGTAACATGGAGTGAGCCACGAAAGATGAATCAAGCTGCATACCTGTTAAAACTAAAATATGGAAACTGTGCTAAAACCATCATTACTGAAGAACTCTCTGTTTCATTACCTGGCACACAATTGGACAATCGGTGTGAAGTTCATGTTTACACCTTATCAAACAATAAACATCAGAGCATACCAGCCATTCAATGTTTTAAAGGTAAGGTATTCCCATGATTTTTGCCAAGATATACGGTGCATGATTGATTTGATTGAACTCAAATGAACATGTTGTCAAACCAAACTAGCAATGAAACACTGACTAAAATTGATTGATGAAAATATTTTAAAGCAGAATTATATCGATTTGGCAAGAGTGCTAAGTGAACTCATACTATGCACAAAGTAGACTAGAGCCTGTTTCTCAAAAGGATTGCTGTATGTTAGCAAATTACATGGTTGAAACTCAGCAGTTATGACACAAGTGTTTCTCATTAACGTTAGAACTTACACATGAGACTAGCCTACTGTAAGCAATTATGCAATGTGTGCATCTGATCAATAGCCATTGATATTGATATGCTCATGGTGTGAGGAATTACAGTAGCCCTATGTGGTCTGCACAATAACTTGCAGATTAAAGGAAAACAATAACCTAGGTTCTATTTAAAGGAACACCTCACCGTTTTTTTCATATAGCCTACTTTGTTATTCTGGCTACAGCGCTCATACCACGTACGGGTCCGAGTGCCCACAGGGACCCAGGTTCAAGTCTAACCTGCAGTCATTTCCCAATCCCACCCCATCTCTCTCTCCCACTTGCTTCCTGTCACTCTCTTCACTGTCCTATAAATAAAGGCAAAAGAGCCAAAAATATACTTACAAAAAAAAAATTTATATATATGTGTAAGCCGCTGTAAAACGGAGTTTTTGTGTTGTTAATACAATGACCACAATGCTTTGTGGTTTTACATGCTTGTGTAAACCAATCGTATGTAGCCTATTTGTTTGTTTGCTATTATTTTAATTTTATGCTCGACCAATGGTTTTTGTGTGTTGATTTATGCCCGCGAAGTCGCGGGGAATACGAACATTCCATCTCCTCACATAGCAAGAGGCTGTATTTTAATAGGGAAAACATGGAGATGTTTGGTCGTTGCTAAATGTATCTCTGTTTGGATACTAATGAATGAACAGGGCTAGCTAAGTGCTATCAAAGTAGCGCTGTGTGCCAGAGCCAGTGAGTGCACGAATTGAAATGTGAGAGGTATGTAGGCCTATATCAACTCGTCTTAGTTAAGGGAATAACGAAGTTTAATATGAAAAAACGGTGAAGTGTTACTCAATACTAGTGATATAAGATACTAAATTAGCTTGTCAATGAGTATACCCATAATAATCTGTCACTGTCACATTTTTACAGATTTTGTTCATGTTGACAACCAAACTACAAAAAAGTCACGATGGCCACACAACAGGAAAGCTTCATCCTCTAAATGTACAGTATGTTTTACAGTAGCATTTAAAGATATACAATATAGTTCGGGGTATTTTGGCTCAAGAGCTAAGTCGATTTACACAGAGATTTATACTGTACCTGTCACCTTGAGCCCCACCCCAGCCCCACTCCCATAAAGTCAATGAACATCATGTGTGCATAGGTGTTGCTTGACTCCAGGTGTTGCAGTATAGAGTGAACTGTTAGACTGGTAAGCTATGGGAGGTAGGGATCCATCAACGCCGGTGATACTGTGGTTTGCAGATGGGAGAGTACCACACTTTGAAACACCTTCATAGCCACTGAAGTTAGGGCAACGGGCCTGAAGTCGTTAAGTCCAGTTGTTTTTGTTGTCTTTGGGACTGGAATGATGGTAGAGGCTTTAAAACACTGTGGAACTACACACTACTGCAGAGAGGTGTTGAAAATGGCCGGGTTTCCCAGATTCGCTAAGAAGCTCTTAAGTGCTAAGAACTTCTTAGGAGCGCTCTAAGAACGTTCTAAGAACGCTCCTAAGACGTTCTTAGCACTTAAGAGCTTCTTCACGAATCTGGGAAACGCAGCCATTGTCAGTGAAGACAGGTGCCAGTTGATCTGCACAGTGTCTAAAGACAGCTGGGGAAGGCTGATCTGGTCCTGCTGCTTTCCTGGCCTTCTGTTTTTTCAAAAGTGTGCACACCTCTGCATCCTGCATGACAAAAGGGAGGAGTGGGGGAGGTGGGAGGAGAGGGGAAGAATGCCGTTGACTGATTGTCCTCAAACCGGGCATACAATGCATGAAGTCTATCAGGAAGCTCAGGGTCATCATCTGGTGGTGAAGTAGGCCCTTTTGTGTAATATTTCATTGCTGTCATATTTTTTACAGATATTGTTCCTGTTGACAATCAAACCACAAGAGAATCACAAGTGTCACAAGTGTTTAAAGAATCACAGACCAGGCAACGTCCCAAGTCTACAGGTACTGTAGTGTACATCTCCACCGCTCCATCTTGACCGCTATGACAAAAGTACATTTTAAAACAGCTTATGAATTTTAGAACAGCTCCACTGCCAGTTGTGCCTAACAATACCACTTATCTGTTTTAAAATCAGTGTAGCCTATGGCCTCTTGGGGCTTAATGCTTAAATAACACAGCCAGTTAAATCAGAAGCAAGTTTGTACGCAAGAAGTTTCTTAGTTAATAATGATTAAATTATTAGTAAAGATGTTATGCATCATGATATTTTATTACTCTTCATTTCTACTTTTAGGTATCACTTATATTGATGATCAAGCCACAAGAATATTACAGATGTCACAGGTCAAGAGAAATTCCACCTATAGAGGTATATTTTATGATCCATAATAGCCTACCTTTATAATGCAACTCATGCACAATATAGTAGTTTGAGCTACAAACTATCAGACCAAAACATTTATATATCTTGACATATGAACTGGTCAAGTCAGTTCATCTATTCAGTTTATTCATCTGTCATTGCTTGTCTTTACTATGAATGCTTACGCTAGCAGTGACAGAGTCTATACAAGAAGTTCCCGAGCAAAAGAAGAAAAAAGCCAAAGATTGGTTTAGAACGAGTTTAAAACTACCAGGTCGAACTCCTAAAACTAAAGGTAAGTTTTTTAAAGTATATCTTTTGGGCTTGTTATGCCTTTAATGATAGAGACAGTGGAGAATTGACAGGAAGTGAATGGGAGAGAGAGCAGGGGTGGGATCCGGAAAGGACCACGGGGCGGGAATCTAACCCGGGTCGCCAGCGTACGGTGCAGGTGCCCCAGCCAGTTGCACCACAGCTGGGGCTAAAGGTAAGTTATACAGGTGGTTCACTGTGATTTCAATTGGAGGCCCTTTCCCTTCTCCACTGTGATCCAACAGGACAAGCGCATAATTCATTAATAACACTACACTTGAACATGAACATGCCCCAAAATTACATGTAACACGTACATGCCCAGAATGAATGTATTACCTAAAATTTAATTATCCTGGTGGTATTGGTAGTAACTTGCATCACACTCTTACCCAAGGGACCCCCCAGATCGGTTTCCCAGAGACGCCCAAAAATCCTCAAGGTAAGAAAAGTCCATGTTAACCGCTCTGTGCATGAGGCTCAATTGGTAGCGCAATTGGCAGTCATTCCATATCCATTCCAGAGGCTCACATGCTATCTATAGACTGTAACTTGATTTTGAACTTGGGATTTCTCCATAAGAGTTTTTTGTGAAGGCCACCTGTGACCTTTTGCTTGAATTGTGTGGTTTGATATGAAATGAACCTACATCAACATTATGGTGTCAGCACAGGTTGTGATAATCACCCTGTTTTATCAGTTAGTTTGAGTTTTTTGGCAGACGTAAGGAGCCGCGACCGCACAGCCCAGGCTGCAGAAGTGTCGCAAGGGCGCAGCAAATTATCTTCAGAAACAATACATTTAAGCTCACGATATTCACACCGGCCCAAAACGTTAACGGCCCACCGGGAATCCTCCCGAATCTCCCAATTAGCCACCCGGGCCTGCACACACACACACACACACACACACACATGCACGCACACACGATACATGCGTAGCCTAATTGCATCTGTATAGGGGGAACACGGGGCGCTGTGTGTGACTTGTGCGCTTATAAAGGGGTGGGTGATCGATTTGCCTGGCATCGATTGATTCAGTTTCAGCACCACCGTGGTGAACTGCTCTCATTAAGAGCTTCTTAAGAACCTTCTTTGACTTGATCTTAAGGTTCTCCTAAGAAGGCAGTTAAGAACGCGTTTGGGAAACACCCGTATCTTAGCGCTCCTTCTTAGCGATTCCTTCTTTGGAGCCTTCGTAAGTCCTTAAGAAAGATCGCATTTGGGAAACGCGGCCATTGTCAGTAAAGACAGGTGCCAGTTGATCTGCACACAGCTGGGGAAGGCTGATCTGGTCCTGCTGCTTTCCTGGCCTTCTGTTTTTTCAAAAGTGTGCACACCTCTGCCTCCTGCATGACAAAAGGGAGGAGTGGGGGAGGTGGGAGGAGAGGGGAAGAATGCCGGTGACTGATTGTCCTCAAAGCGGGCATACAATGCATGAAGTCTATCAGGAAGCTCAGGGTCATCATCTGGTGAAGTAGGCCCTTTTATGTAATATTTCATTGCTGTCATATTTTTTACAGATATTGTTCCTGTTGACAATCAAACCACAAGAGAATCACAAGTGTCACAAGTGTTTAAAGAATCACAGACCAGGCAACGTCCCATGTCTACAGGTACTGTAGTGTACATCTCCACCGCTCCATCTTGACCGCTATGACAAAAGTACATTTTAAAACAGCTTATGAATTTTAGAACAGCTCCACTGCAAGTTGTGCCTAACAATACCACTTATCTGTTTTAAAATCAGTGTAGCCTATGGCCTCTTGGGGCTTAATGCTTAAATAACACAGCCAGTTAAATCAGAAGCAAGTTTGTACGCAAGAAGTTTCTTAGTTAATAATGATTAAATTATTAGTAAAGATGTTATACATCATGATATATTGTATTACTCTTCATTTCTACTTTTAGGTATCACTTATATTGAGGATCAAGCCACAAGAATGTTACAGATGTCACAGGTCAAGAGAAATTCCACCTATAGAGGTATATTTTATGATCCATAATACCTTTATAATGCAACTCATGTACAATATAGTAGTTTGAGCTACAAACTATCAGACCAAAACATTTATATATCTTGACATATGAACTGGTCAAGTCAGTTCATCTATTCAGTTTATTCATCTGTCATTGCTTGTCTTTACCATGAATGCTTACGCTAGCAGTGACAGAGTCTATACAAGAAGTTCCCGAGCAAAAGAAGAAAAAATCCAAAGATTGGTTTAAAAAGAATTTAAAACTACCAGGTCGAACTCCTAAAACTAAAGGTAAGTTTTTTTTTAAGTATATCTTTTGGGCTTTTTATGCCTTTAATGATAGAAACAGTGGAGAATTGACAGGAAGTGAATGGGAGAGAGAGCAGGGGTGGGATCCGGAAAGAACCACGGGGCGGGAATCCAACCCGGGTCGCCAGCGTACGGTGCAGGTGCCCCAGCCAGTTGCACCACAGCTGGGGCTAAAGGTAAGTTATACAGGTGGTTCACTGTGATTTCAATTGGAGGCCCTTTCCCTTCTCCACTGTGATCCAACAGGACAAGCGCATAATTCATTAATAACACTACACTTGAACATGAACATGCCCCAAAATTACATGTAACACGAACATGCCCCGAATGAATGTATTACCTAAAATTAATTTATCCTGGTGGTATTGGTAGTAACTTGCATCACACTCTTACCCAAGGGACCCCCCAGATCGGTTTCCCAGAGACGCCCAAAAATCCTCAAGGTAAGAAAAGTCCATGTTAACCGCTCTGTGCATGAGGCTCAATTGGTAGCGCAATTGGCAGTCATTCCATATCCATTCCAGAGGCTCACATGCTATCTATAGACTGTAACTTGATTTTGAACTTGGGATTTTTCCAGAAGAGTTTTTTTGTGAAGGCCACCTGTGACATTTTGCTCGAATTGTGTGGTTTGATATGAAATGAACCTACATCAACATTATGGTGTCAGCACAGGTTGCTAATGAAAATATACACAAATAAGGACCAAAGTATTGGGACACCTGTCCATTACACCTACAGGAATAGTTATGACATCCCATCCCACATAGGCATAGCCAAGATAAGCTATATTAAAGGAACACGTCACCGTTTTTTTTTTTACATATTAAGCTATGTTATTCCCTTAACTAAGACAAGTTGATACATATCTCTCACGTTTCAAATAACAATTGGGAGCATTTCGACTCAACGCAGTAATATCCTCACTCCAAAGTGAAACTGAAAGTGCAAGAGTGACGATATTGCTGCGCCGAGTCAAAGTGCTCGCAATTGTTATGCCACCACACAACATAGTTATCTTGTTATTTTGTCTCACCATACTTGGTCGTGTGACTGTATTTTAATAGGAAAAACATGGAGATGTTTGGTCGTTCCAAATTCATCTCTGTTTAGATCCTAATGAATGAACTGGGCTAGCTAAGTGCTAGCTAAGTGCTATCAAAGTAGCCCCGCGCTTCAGAGCCATTGAGTGCACGCATTGAAATGTGAGAGGTATGTATCAACTCGTCTTAGTTAAGGGAATAACATATTTTAATATGAAAAAAACGGTGAAGCGTCCCTTTAACATCCTTCATATCCATATTTGATACCTATGGCAATAAGGGTGCACGCATGAACCACATTAATTCAGTGATTAGGTGGTTTTAACTGTCTCTTTTGTTCATGTTGTGTACTGTGATTTCCTTTGCATAAAAGTGTCTGCTAAGTGAATTAGTGTAATGTAACTAGATGTTTCTAACCCCCAGAGTGGACTTTTTACCTTATTGCTCCGAGGAAGTCACAGAGTGTCATGAAGTGGTTCCAGCCATGGCTTAAAAATAAATCTATGAAGGCAGTTAATTCATTGGAGAGGTGTGATTTTATCCTGGCCATTTGCCTGATTGTGTCGCGTATTGGAACAGATGTTGAAGCTGTCCGGAGGTTAATTCCTGGTAATTATCTTGACATCTTGCTTAAAAGAAATGTTAAATATAATTTAACGACTGTCCAATACATATGTATTTGTTTTGTATGTGCGTTTTTTTACCTTCTCTATCAGACACTAGACCTTCCATTCTAATGGTGATGCATCACACATTTAACCCTGAGATGGTGGTACCAGATAGCAAAAGGTTTGCCAAAGGATATAACACGCTCCTAGTAGACTTTCTCTACCATGAGGACGAGGGTCTTCTGAATTGTGAAAAGAATCGTAATTCATTCAACAATATGATTCAGTGGATAAAAGAACATATAAAGGCAAGTGTTCATCTTTCCATTTTATGGTTAAGTTTAAATCTCCTAATATATGACTGTGTATCACATTTTTCATAACACAGAGTCAGGTTTCCTAAAAGCGTTTAATTCATCCTATTGTTTAATGCTGACAAAAGTTAGTTGTGAGACCAACCAGATACTGAAACTTGTCTGCACCTTAACTGAGCTCATTAGCCCATCCAGCCACATGCCCTCTTCACTCTCTTGATGCTGGTGTGTCTGTCATTCCATCTGTCAAGACAAAATCAACCACCCAATAGAGTACTCGTATGGTGATGAATTCCTCTACCAGCACCTCAACTTAAAGTGCATTGAGTTCTGATATTCCCTGTCTATGGCTCAGTGTGTAATGCTTAAGGGATAATGGCGCTCAGGTATAAGAAGTCACTGACTATGAAGTGTAACAAATTACCACCTCAGATGGGCAGCCATTAACTTCTTATACTTGAACGCCGTGCCGTACATTACCCTTTACACAGCTTGTATCTTATAATTGTTTTTCTCATAGGTGACACAAGTGTAGAAGACATATGAGGATCCAGCTCTTTGTGTTGTTTATGTTCTCTACCAGACCCATTGCAGAGCCTATATAAAGCAACACAATGGAAGCATTGCTATTACGACCCCTTCTTGTCTATTTTCGACTGGATAACTATTCGTCATTGAGCTGCCACCCACTAGGACCTATGCCTCCACAGTGCGACACATTCTGGACAAGTTATGGCAATGGCACTGTGTTCTATATCAGACCATCAAAATGAGTTTGAAGATATATCATTTTGGGGGTCCTTTTGCCTTTTATTAATAGAGGATAGTGAAGAGTGACAGGAAGCAAGTGGGAGAGAGAGACCTGTGGGGTGTCCTACGAAGCTCGATTAGTGGGTTAGCGAGGTACGTTGCGCTCAAAGCCAGTGTATTCTGTCATACGAAAGAGCAGGTTATGTGCTAAGTTATAGCTCAAATCGTGTAAAGCTTAGGCTGGGTGAACCCTGCCTGACCTGCCGGTGAATTTGGATTTCGCCCGGCAGCTCAGGCTGGAAACCTGCACATCTATCTCCCCTGCTTCCTGTCCACAACCTTTGGGTCCAATCACAAAGGTTATCCAAAAGACGCACTGGATCTTTGGACTGATTGGTTGAAGGACTATCCAAGCGTACTCCATTAGAACAATGCCCATCGATCACAGCTCTTGTGCTGTAGAAATAAAGTGCGGACTCCCCATACTAATGTTAAAAATTAAAAAATTGATCTTAATATGGTGATAGCCAGACTATGTAAAACTACCACCATCTGACCAATCCTACTTAGTATAATCCTAATATATTTTACAGGTAGAGCTCCGCCTCTCCAAACTTGTTTAATCTCGAAGGTGCTTTTGACTATGTTGCGCGTGCAAATAATATGCCACTACTATGGACGTGCCATACCATACAATATCTGGTGACCATTGATTTTTTTATGTTAAAGGGTAGACAATAAAATTATCGGCCTAGATTATGCTATTGCTCTTAAATGCAAAAGTAATCCTTTATATATATATATATATATATATATTATATATATATAGGCGGTTTTGTGCATCTCCACATTTTGTGCATCTCACGTTCATCATCCCAACACCGAGAACGTGCACAGATCTGAGCTGAAAGCCTGGTTTTACAAATTGATCACATAAGTGCCATCGTAGGATCACTTAGCTTAATTCGCTGAGTTAAGGCTTTGTGTAGCCTCGATATGTCTAGATAGCCTATGTCTAACTTGCTTCGTAGGATACCCCACGAGTGGGATTGGGAAATGATCTGGGGTCAGACTCAAACCAGATACCCGTGGACACCTGCATGGACCCAAGGTGGTACAGATGTTGTAGCCTGTTGCACCATAGTGACCTCTGAAGACTAGTGTTGTTTAAAGCTTTTTATTTTACTGAAATGTTTTATTTCATATTTTGAAATAAAGTATGACGTCTGTCTTCATGTTTGATCTTTTCTTTTGACATCCTTCAAAGTGTTATATTTATAGAAAAATGTGCACATTTCTGTTTGGCTCAGTTGCACTGTATTTAACATGCATCTCGATTCATATTTCAGTGGGACTCCTCTGGTAAAACAAAGGATAAATAATAATAATAATAATAATAATAATAATAATAAAAACAAGTCTCACTTGTGTATAATTATGTTGTAGAATATGTATGACAGTATATTGCATTGGTCAATATGTTGGCTGACAGGGTGAAAAAAACATATTTCAGCTATTTTTTTTTTAAAAAATGTGTACTTGCAAACAATTGGTTTTTTTGTTTGTTTTTGTTTTTTTGCTAGATAGCTGATATTTCTCTTTTACCCAATCACACAATTTCAACTGTGTTGAAATTCTTGACATACATTTTTTTTAGAGTGAATGACAATAGAGTAAATTACAAAATAAAGGACTACACATCATCATGTGATTAAAATAAATAGATTTTCTATAATCTACTGTGGAGTTGGCCATCAATCAGTTCTACAGCTCGCGTTGTTGTGACCAACAGTAAGAGCTACCAGGCAGCTACAGTGCTACATTCAGGGCTGGGGTCATGAAAATGGGGGCTCATAAACCAGAGTGTACAGAGTCTACAGACTGTAGCACTGTAGATGCCTAGAAGCTCTAACTGATAGCTGCAGCACCTCGAGCTAGGTAGAACTGTATTTTCTGTATTGACAGTACTATGTGACCTTAAGAAACGGAACACTGTATGAAGATCTCCAGATTTTTCCTTTCAATTACCATTACTTCCTTAAGTCAGCTTTATTCCCTCACATACCTTCTGATAATAAAATGGTTATCAGGCACAGACAAAGGTCAATCTGCACCCTGCGGCTCAACATTGAGGAAGATAGCGTGACTTACTGTACAATCTTCAAGTACAAACATACAGTACTTACATTATTTGAATTGGGTCATCTTGACAGTCTTTCTGTATAGCAAAAAATGTAATTCAACCACGTGTTAAAAAATGTAATTCAACCACGTGTTTAAAAATGTAATTCAACCACGTGCACTGTATTCCCCAACAGTGCTATAAACTCAAAAAAATTGCTGAGCTGTACTCAAAGCTGCCATATTGTTCTGGAACCACAAAAGTTTTAAGTTCACTCAACTGGTTTCCCAGTTATTGATTATTTAGAGTAGAGTAGCTCTTAGTATATGAGTAGAACTGACCTCCTAACTCGTTTCTTTCAAGAGTGGATTGAAATTACGTCTGACGTAGTAATGACGTGCTAGTTCATTGGCTAGGTTCATTTCAACACGGCTTGCAGCCACTTGCAACTAACCTACACAAACCAACACAAACCCACAAAAACAAATAAGCATTTTAAAAATTGGAAATGATGGATGAACTAGTATATGGTTGATTTTGGCGGATGTAAATGAATACACTTTGACATCAGACGACTAGTTTGCAAGGACTGCTGGCACCCGGATGTAGACAACAACAACATCAAGATCCATCAGCAGCACCCTTCAAAGGTGCAACGGTAAGAACGCACTTTCATTATTTAATTTATTTGTTTACCGTCTTCCAGCGGGCTGACCTCAGCTAAAGCGTAGGCTATGTGAAAGAGACCTTTTGTGGGCTAGCTGCATGTTTTAGCGAGTTAACTAAAGTTTGTTGTCTCAGTCGTCGTCAGCTAGGTTAGCCAGCCGAGTGAGTGCCTAGCCTACTACTTACAACAACTAGGCTATACCTAGGCTACAACAACTTTGACAAGATTTGGGAAAGATTTTTGAACAATTGTAGTCTTCTAACTAATGCCTGCCATTCAAGCTTTACCCAAAAGACTACAATCTTTGACAAGTCTTTCCCAAATCTTGTCAAAGTTGTTTGGTTTAGCACTAGCCCACCAGTCTATCAACTGTTTCTGCAGCAATGTTTCATACATGACGCTTGGTAATCAAACACATTACACACAGTCCACGCGCTTTTAAACAATTTATTGGTGGACTAGCTGCCATGGGCTACATGGTTCGCATTAGTTGCTATACTGGGCCTCATTGAAGTGGCCACTCCACTCGCGCTTTCTATGGGTGGCTCTCAAACTCTCCTCGATCCTCGATGCTCGGTCCTCTAGGCTCGTTCCCACTGATCTAACACTGGATAGACTACCCCATAGTTGACGCCCCATCATTCCTTATCTAGATCGGTGAGGACGAGGACCGAGGAAGGAAGGGAGGATGTAAATACCAAATGAGAGGCACCCCGTGATTCACGCATGGACAGTAAAATATAACAGTTTAAGTTCGCTGTAGGCCTATAATAAAAAATGCATTGGGTGATGACGTTGTAGTAGGCCTAAATTCAGAGAAGTTATATCGCACTAAAATGAAATTATCTAGGCTACGCAGAGAGGGCGTTCTCGAGAGCGATTACAATTAAGTTTCAAGCCTTTCATTATCCTCGTGTCCCCTGTTAATGCCATTATTGTACATTAGACCATGTCATCTCCACCACACTTTCTGCCATATCTGTCATTTCCATCACTACACATTTTAAGTTAATCATATGAAAATAATACAACATGCATTTTTGGAAAATTAAAACATATCTGTGTAATATTTAGCCTATTCAAATAATACATTTGGAACCATATGTTAAAAAAACCCCCAAAAAAACATGTTTTGTTCTGTGATGGAAATAACAGGCTTTTGGAATAAATTGGAAAATACATTATTTAGGTAAAATCATCACTGCCACTATTAGGGTAGATAATTAAACCATGCAAAAGTATTTTTATTGAAAATGTTACATTTTCTTAAAATGTCCAGGTCAAAGAGTAGCCTACCATGGCCTAGTTGAAGAGTAACCCTGCAGCGGTAACATCTGTCTTAACGTCAATTCCACAGTTTTGTTAACACAGATAGGAAGTCAAATTGTAGGCCTAGCTCTGAACTTACTGACAATAGCCTAAGCATGGTCAATGTCAACGTCTGACTCTGATAGGCATGCCTATAGAGGGATATGAAGAGATTGTCTGACTGGCTTTCGTGCTGAAGTGAAATAATAGTCATCATAATAATTTAATTTCTCCTGCAGGACCAGATGGCGCTGTGACATTCATTTTCAGTTCTGTGCAAGGAACCACCATCATGCCATGGTAAGTGATAATTTACTGGTCTTCAATTTACTAGTGTCACAATGTAGCCACTGTGTAGCCTGTATTATTATAGTAATATTTTGTAAGCATTTATCCACCAATGAGAATAGCCTAGTCTAACCGTATCCCTTTGCATCTCTCCATAGGGATACACAAAGGCTAGAGTTGAGTGATATTTTTGTATCAAGGAAGGGATAACACCTTAGACTTTAGATTTTATATATCAAAATGGGTTGGCTATGTGGTTATGTGACGCCTTTTCCAAGAAGCTCAGTTACAGTATTTTGCCATTATTGATTAAATCGCAGTCAGTTTTCAAGGGTCAGCCCATGACCATGCATACACCACTCATGCATTTAAAGGGCTGAGAACCAAAGGGGCATAAGTGACATTTCACCAACTTAATAGGAGAGCCCAAACAAATCTAACTGCTTCTATATGTTCACAGTTAAAGACCTTTGGTTTTTGTTTAATAACTTTATATTTACAAATATTTTACTTCTATAATTTTGTCAGCTAGAAAGAGCTCTCAGCTTTCAGGTGATATATATAACTCAATTTTGACCAAAATGTCACCTACGCCCCTTTGGTTCTCAGCCCTCGATTTGGACCTTCCAGTCTAACAATGCACTGAAAATTCATCTCTCACGATTTCATAGAAAAACTGAGCAGGAGATTGTGTCTTGTGTTTACATGTCGCTTGTACTATAGTATTATTTAATATATGCACAGGATTACTATTCTGCTGATTTGTCTTCCCATTACCTCACAATCCCTCTCTCTGTCTTGATAGGACGATGCTGATGTCAACAGCAGACGAACAATTATTCTGCAGGCCCTTCTAATCTTCCTGCAGGACGACCTGGAATGTAAGTTTTTGATTCACTCTTTCCTTTTTTCTTAATTTATCTTCTCTGTATATCTCTATTTCTATTTAACCCTCTCTGATACTACATTGCAACCAAAAGACAACAACCAAAACCATCTTCCTAGCCACCAGAATAGCAATTAAATCATACTACATTTAATTTGGGACTTTTCATTCACTGGTATTTCATATTATATGAAATACACATATACAGTATGTATAGTGTTTGTAATGTATGTAGTGTTTTTCACTGACTACTCTACTCATTAACTAATTACTGTCATGTTCTTCAGGTAGAAGAAATTGACCTGCCTGACCTCTCGGATGCAGCTGTACCTATTCTCACTGTCTCAAGTGATACGGACTCCCTTGTGAAGTTTGGTCATGCTATCCATTCTATAGTTCTTCAGGGAGCTATTGTTGAGTGTGATATAACAGAGTTGACAGATGTGTTAATTTTACTGTTTGCCTTAATTTATGCACTTCATGTCGATTATCCAAAGCAATTGTCTTACGCATTTAATTTCATTCAAAAATTATAATAGGTTTGGATGACCTGAAGTCGTTACCTCCTAGACTACTTAGCCTTAAAAATGAATTGCTGATGATGGATGAGTATGCAGTCTGTTTTCCAAATCTCATTGTTGGTAGTGCCAGCATTTTAATACTCAAGCAAGCAATGAAGTGAAGTTTTTTTTTTGTTTTTTTTTATTATTTATGTTGGCCTTATTATTTTTGTTATTTGAGTATTTGTACCTTTGTTGACGAAATGGTTGTTATTTCTTTGATTTTTTTGTATTAACCCCATTGCTGGGGAGGTTGTTCTGTTAGAATTCAAATGGAATTCTTAAATAAATGGAATGTGCAGTGAAATGGTCTTTTCAATATTTTCAGTTGGATCATACAAACAAAATATGTTTGTGTTTGAGGAAAAAAGTAAATATAAACAGTCAATAAAATGTGTTTCAATAGAGTTAAGTCAACTTAAAAATATAAGAGGCTGAATTTATAATGTTTAGGTCTGAGAAATTGAATGAGTCGTGTTGATAACATTAATATATTATTAGGAGCGTTAACTTAAAAAAATCAATTCCATCCTTAGTGTCAAATTTGCTAGATTTAACAATGATTTAAAAATGATCAGGTTCATTGAACTTATCCAAGATTTAAGTAGTGATTACTTAAAATTTTTGATTGTCAAATTATTATGTTTCAGTTCATCAATGTCCTCAAAAAAAATGAGTGTGAATACAGCTTAGAGTTTTGAGTAGTAATTACTTAAAATGTTCGTTTGTTGAAGTTATTTGTTTTAATGTTGTTCATTTTCTCAAAGATTTGGAGTCTAAAGAGCTTGTCTGGCTAATGTAGTAATTACTTAAAACATATATTTCTCACATTATTCTTTTTAATTGGATCCTTGTCCTTAAAGATTTTGAGCTTTAGAAAAGTCTAATTTTAAGTAGAAATTACTTAAAGAATATGTTAACGTAGCTAAATAATTTGAGGTAATCAGTTTCATCAAATATTTTGAGTTCATTGAACCTGTTGGGGCTTACAGTGTGTTTAAAAATGTATCTGTATTGTTTTTAGTATGAAGAGACTCACCTAGCACTAGAAAAATATCTTTTTGACTTAAAATAAGAGACTTATTTGAAAGACTAGTCAGAAAAACAGGTCTGTTTGGAGTGCTGCAAGGTGTAAATCCTTTTTGGTGCTCTTCGGTGCAGGGATTCCAGATATAGAAAAACAAGAGAGAACCAAGGCACTTAAAAAGGATGCATATAAAAACAACTCTCATATGAAAGAGTTTTACATTTGCTCAACGTTTTCATGATTGATTGGATGTTTTAAAATGACTTGATATGGATTGATATCAGATTAATAACACTTGGTTATATTTTTGATAAGAAGTCATTGCAGTGTACTCCACTATAGTCATTTCAATATGTGTGAATAGGAGACATGACAGTTGCATTGAAAGTTGTGGGACAATTGTGGTTGTCACTGAGGTGTTGCACTTTGCTTCTGATAATAGTTTTACGCCTCTGATCTGCTATTTACCACATGTCATCTTATAATCAGCAGTCACGACATAGGTCGATGCACTTTGTATCATTTCCGAGCTCTCCACCACTTCTTTCCTGGTACTTCCAGACATCAGTCATCAATAGAATTGAGATTGGATAACACTAAAAAGCATTCATATTGTCAGTGTCACCAGTGACAGCTATTTTGGAGCAAAGGTAAATACATTTGGGAAAAACTACCCTGGTAGTTTAGTCCAAAATGTAAACTGTCTTGAATGTCTTGAATGTACACAAAGCACAAGATTTAAACACATACTGTACATTTCTTACATTACAATACTTTTTACTTTACCTTACATACCGTACCATGCATACAATTATAATACCCCCGCCCCCAATATTGCCCATCCAGTGTCAGCAGCTCAAAGGCTTGCTGTTGCTTCACTTTTTTTGACTTCTACAGTCCTGCCAAAATAACGTTTATGTAATACAGTATGTACTTGTATAAGTAAGTAATGATAATAACAATACTATTACAATAATACTATCCATAATGTGTCAATTATTCATTTACCTTGTTTCAAGGAACACCAATGTACAAAATATGTGTGCAGGACATTGGAAACATATTATTGTGCAAATGTTATTACTCTGTTGTACCCTTCAAATGAGGAAAAGTCCTGAAAAAAAGTTAACCATATATTTTATGATGTTAAACATTGTTTGGGGTCAAATTGACCCCAAGGGAGGGTTAACATGCCAAGAATATTGTGTGTTTTTGCTGTGATAACAGCATTTCAGACTCTTGACATTCACTCAAACACCTAGTTAGACACTGAAAATGTTTTCCAACAATTCTGAAGGAGTTCCTCTACATGTCGAGCATTTAGAACGTTATCTAGAACACCCATATTGTTCAAGACATCAACATTCCCTGCCAAAGTGTTCTCCTCTCTCTCTCTCTCCTTTCTGAGGCTGCCTTCTAAAACGAATGTGTTGCACACTCATCATTTGCATTTATGACTGCTTTGCACATTATTGGCATATTCCTAACCAGCTTCATGATATTGTCACCTAGAATGCCTCTCGATTAACATTAGCGAACAAAAAGCAGTTAACAAGTGCACAACATGTATAGGAACTCCCTGTTGGACAGCATACCACTTTTCAGCATACCACTTATGTGTGATACAGTATGTGATATCACTACTACTTCCTTGCTGTAAATACAATGCAGTGTGCTACACCCCTGAAAATATTACATGCCACTTTCCGGCAGCATAATAAAATACTATGGTAGCAAGGGTCAGTTCTATGATAAGTGACTGTTCGATGATCGAGACATTTTTTTCTTTTAAGGAAGTTCCCCAAAACACAAGGTATTCATTCCACATATTTCAGACAATTATATGTTGTGGTCTTTGAATGTGGAGTTGCTTGTCTTCAATATCTAATTATTGTTGTATTCTAAGAAAGTGATTGAAATGCCTGATATCAGGAACATTTGGTTGAAAATAGAATTTACAATGCAGGACAATCTTCATGGTCTATTCCAAGTGTGACCTCCATGAACAGTGAGTTTTAAAGATGGAACACAATCATTTTACAAAGGAACATACACAAAGTTCAAGGTATTTACATGGTTTATATTTAAACAGTTGAATTGTCTTTCTGTTTGCTGAATCTTAATGAGAGGTTGCTGTATATTTTCAAATGATCTTGATGGATTAGATAGGATAAGATCAGTTTGAAATGTTTTAGATGAGATTTATCCTAAATGAGGGAAGAGATTGTTTAAAACATTTAGTTCATGCTATGCATACTTTTTATTTGTTGTCAGAAACATATTCAAATCTGTCTTTTTTCTATTATTGCTTTTCCCCCCTGAAATTTACTTGGACCATGCTGTGATTATTTCACACATTGATACATTGTGATTGATCAATTTATTTCATGGATTTTCAGCAACAATGCTGCTGGCTGCATGGCCCAAGACAAATCATCTGAGTCTCATCAAACCAGTCCTGCCCCAGTCCATCCAAAGAGGCAGGCACCAAGGAGACCGGATCAACCCCCCAAATACACAGGACACGCTGATGTAGATGGCAAAGCTTCTCACAAGTTGAAACAGGTAAAGAAACCCACTTGCTGCTTGGGCTCTTACCAGCCATCCATTTCTGCAGTCTAATGCATCTGGCTTGAAAATGTGCACTTCACCATCCATATTATTAGCACTCTTTCTTGCCACTATGGCATAAATATAAGCATCTTAAGTGACAGTAAAACAGCCTGGTGCAATCATCCTGATTGAATTCATTTTGTGATTGCCGACCTACATGTAGGGGAAGAAGCACTCATACCCAGATGCACTTTCAATTGGTCACGCCTATTCTCTCAATTTTGTAAAAACAGAGGTGGTTCACTAGCCTGGCTATGACCAGACCAAGCTCAATCTTATAAGACTGAGCATTTGTCTGGGAAGTCTACTCTGTACATAATAGAATAATATACATGATATATATAATAAAAAATGTGCTTCCCTACAACGTAATCTCTGATTATCATCATGATCTGAGCATGCTTAGGCTGTTTTGTTTGCAACAGAAACGCTGTGCCTACAAATTCATATTATTCCCATGCAGTTTGACCTTTCATTCACACGGAAACAGAGGTTTTTTCACTGATTATCACACGAAATTTCTGAAAACTTAGGGCAAAGTGGATATGTGGGAAAACGTAGGTTACGAATGTAACTATGGATCTGTGAGACCGAGGGATGACCGTCACTACGGTCTAAAAAGGAATGATCACCTTCGTTCTGCCTATCACCGAGACCATATGTCAAAATAGTCATGTCCATGACCTCCGGAAGCAGAACGACTTGCGTTAATAAATAGCAGAGATTGCTCCCGGGTCAGTCTCCTATCCCTGAACGCCTCAGAATGGTCCGAGCGACAAGGATAGTGACGGTCATCCCTCGGTCTCACAGATCCATAGTTACATTCGTAACCTACGATCTGTTTCGACCTCACTCTGACCGTCACTACGGTCTAAAAAGGGATGACACATACCAAAAGGGTCGCGAGGAACCCAGAATCAATTATTAAAACCTCGCTCGGTCACGGACATGAGGGCGGCATCGCCGACTGGAGGCGGGCGAGTGACATCCACCCTGTAAAAACGGGTAAAAGTGCATGGCGTCGACCATGAGGCCGCTGCACAGATATCGTCTGCTGCTACACCCCTAAGGGCAGCCCAAGACGTAGCCATACTCCTGGTAGAGTGAGCCCTCATACCAGAAGGAACCGGTATTCCCTGCGCCCTGTAAGCATGGGAAATAACCTCCACCAGCCAATGCGCGAGTCTCTGCTTGGAGAGTGGAAGCCCCTGCCTTGCTGCACCGTAACAGATGAAAAGCTGAGAGTGCGCCTTCCGCAAGGACTGCGTACGGGCCAGATAGGCCCTCAAGGCCCTGACTGGGCACAGGGTCAGCAACTTGTCTTGCTCTGCCTGTGAGGTGGAAGAAGGCTGGAATTGAGTCACCTCCAGAACCTGGTTAATGGACTGCGGGTTAAGAACCTTCGCCAGGAAAGCTGGATTCGGCCAAAGTGACACGCTAGCACCTCCTGCCTGGAACCTAAGGCAGTCGTCACTAACGGAGAGAGCACACAGTGGGCAACTGGGAGGTTCAGCAGCTCCTGCTTGATGGGCTCCGGCAGGGAGGTCTGTGCCAGCCAAACCTGCCTGCGGCACAACACCGCGGAACCCATGGCGTCTCCCACATCACGGGTCAGCTGGGCGTGGGATGACAGAGCTGCATCCAGCAGGGCCCTGGCGTCCTGGTCGTCTCGACTCAGCGTCTTGCGAAGCGACGCCAGCGTAATGGCCAGAGCGTTGCCCATCCGGGCCGCTCGTGCTGCTGCATTAAACGTACGAGTGGCCAGACGGTCCGTCTTCGCGCATTCTTTACGGGGGCAGCGTGGATTGGGCGACACCCCAGTGAGGCCCAGAGACGTCAACGCGGCCATTGACGGCTCGACCGGTGGCATGTCCCCGAGTCCAGTCTCCACGGGGTACGTGGCTGTTGCTAACTGGCGGCAGCCTGCATTGAACTGCGGGCGCTGCGTCAACTTACCCCATGATGACCACAGCATTGCCGTGTAGTCAGGTGGCCCCGGCACGGGGGGTGGTGGGGTAGCACAAGGGATGCCCTCCCAGATACCTCCCATGGGAGCCGGAGCAGGTGTGGGCGCCTCAAGGCCCAGGATGTTGGCAGCGCTCAGCACCCGCGCCATCAGGGAGCTGACGGGGACCTCTCCCGCGCCCACGGAGCTGTCACCCAGGCCTGGTTGAGAGGGTGCCCTCCTGGCCAGGGGGCACCCTTTCATCTTCTGTGCCAGAGCCTGGAGAGCAGAGAGGATCTGGAGCGACTCCGCGCTACCACCCTCGGTCGCTGCAGCTGTCGCCAGACGCTCAGCAGGATGCTCAGCCGGACGCTCAGCCGGTCGCTCAGCCGGACGCTTAGCTGGAGTGGGTGCAGCTCCCTGGGACGGCCTGTGGGGGGACCCACGCCGTCGGTCCCGCTTGTGAGTGTGCTTACGGCCATGCCCGCTGAAAGGGAGTGGCTGGACAGGGGAACGTCGCCTCTCCTGTCGGCCCTCATGCACGTGGCCGCATATCAGGGCGGCCCGGCGTTGTCTCTCACCCCTGGAGAGGTCGCAGGCGGCGCTGCAGGGGTGGTCAACGTCCTCTAGGACATGTGCGGCCCCAAGACACATGGGGCACTCCCTGTGCCCATCGCTGGCACTCATGGAGGCGCTGCAGATCCTGCAGCAGTGTGACGCCATCGCAGGCCCAAAAAGCCTAGGCGGTGTCGATGACTGGAGCCCTCCTCAATCAGTCCACCAGGGTATTCCGGTGGCCCGCACCAGCGCACGAATGCACCTAGCAGGCGCACACTAGCCCCACCAGCTGCGAACAGCGGTCTAGGGTGCCACAGAACCAGAGAGGTGGCCCGCACCAGCGCACGAATGCACCTAGCAGGCGCACACTAGCCCCACCAGCTGCGAACAGGGGTATAGGGCATGGCAGGGAGGCGACACAGAGGAGCACTGCAGCGATCAAACAATAAGCACACAGTATTACTAAGCACAAATAAAGCTAAAAAACAGGCTACACAACAACAGAGAACACCCCAGAAATAAGTCCAGGTACACTCAAACAATAAACCACTGCACAAGCAGGCTATAGTAACAGAAAATGTCACAGCAACGTGATTACTTACCGTGCTACAATAAATAATAAACTCCTCACTGCACAAGCAGGCTAGAGTAACAGAAAATATTACAGCAACGTACTTACCGTGCTACAATAAATAATAAACTCCCCACTGCACAAGCAGGCTAGAGTACCACACAATATCACAATAACGTAATCACTTACCGTGTAAGAATAAACAATAAACTTGCGCTAGGCGGCCTGCAGCAAACTGACAGGCCAACACAAAATCCGGCTGCACAACGCAGTAACACACAAAAGACAACAGGCAGACTTACGAAAAAGTTCGGCTGCAACGACAACAAAGCACAGAAGACCGCACGGCGGCCCACACCAGTGCGCGCACGCACCTAGTGGGCTCGCACAAAGCCCACGGCTGCGAACAGGCGTCTAGGCACAGTATTTAAACAACACAAAATAGCCCGGAAACTAGCGCTCAAAACAGCAATCTAAGCTAAACAAAAAGAGCTAGCTTAGTTGACAGAGAAACACACTACTCCAATCCTCGGGGGCAATATATATATGCACCCGTACCACGTAGGTAGCGAATTACGTTAAGTAGTGGAATCTTACCTTTCGGAGTCTCTTCAATACTCACAAACAAGTCTCTGAGGCGAGAAGGAGAAAAGAGACTGACCCGGGAGCATTCTCTGCTATTTATTAACGCAAGTCGTTCTGCTTCTGGAGGTCATGGACATGACTATTTTGACATATGGTCTCGGTGATAGGCAGAACGAAGGTGATCATTCCTTTTTAGACCGTAGTGACGGTCAGAGTGAGGTCGAAACAGATCTCTGGTTTCACTTTCAACAAGGGAAAACAGTGTGTTTGCGTGACATGTTGTTCCTTCGTTTGTTTGACATCTCTGATTGGCCTGTTTGCTCGTTGGGTTTGCGACACCCTTCCCTAGCTGTTCATGTATTTATAGCATCAGTGTGCACAAAATTATTTTTAAAAACAAAGGAGGGGATTTTTTTCCCAAATAGCCTATCCTAAATTCTGAGACATAAAAACAATATAGGCCATGCATTGTGCTAATGAAAGTCATTATTATTAGAGGAGCATCAACATATTTTTTAAGCTACATTTTTGAAAGAAAAGATTAGTCCTGATTACAAAATTGCAAAGCTGCATGCTATAAGGAGCCATGGATGTAGGACTTCAGGTGCAAGCCATGATCATTGTGAACAAATACTCTGCAACTATAGGGGGAGTCCAGTAGCAAACCAAAAACTGCATTGGATTGCTTTAAATCACTGAAAAATTTTAATGTCACAATATTTCCCCAAACGTCGATGAGTCAGCTAGTCCTCCCATGCCACCCCATAAAGTTCATGCCAACATGTTCAAACACGTACAGTCTTTTTCCCAAGGCATTGTAAAAGTATTTATCACCTTTTTGTTATGCGATATGAAAATAAGTGTAAAATTGAAGATGTGCCTTTATTTTAAGTTCTACTTTCATAATGACATTATGTGCCTTGTGCAGGATTATCAGTTAAATCCATTGGAACCATCCATTTCTGAAGGTAATGTGAAATTACATTTCGAAACCTACAAAGAACAAACACCTGTATACCTTATTAACTGCTTAATTAATATCTTAACCAACAATGTTAACTTTTAATATTGATATTTCTAGATTTGCCTTCTCCTCATACACTTGAGTTATCTTTAGTGAAACCAGACTGTGTTTGTGTAACCTGGAAACACAATGAAGAACTGACTGAGGATACAACATTCAGAATCACCTGGACAAGTAAAAGTAATACCCAGGAATACCATGAGGTGCAAGCTCTAAAAGTAACCATTAAAGGGATAATCCGGAGTGAAATGCACTTTAGATCAAATTTTCGGACTATTGGGAGTACATACGTTGAGTTGACACCAAAATCATGTCATTCGGATGTATTTTGAGAAAGTTCGAGCTCACCGTTTTTAGCCAAAACTCGTTAGCCTGGAGGTGACTCGGGCATGTCATTTCGCCGCTACAAAACGCTATATTTATACCTCTTCTACTGTTCCAAACAACACTACACTTACGTGGTAGTGAGTAGAGGGTCCCTAAAGCCAAACCGAAGTATCAGCACGTCTTTATGTGGTCGGATAGAGAGTCCAGAATGAATTTAATCGAGTCAGTACCTTTCCGGAAATGTCGCTGTTGCAGCTAGCAACGTTTTCACAACACTTTACTAACATTTCCGGAAAGGTACGGACTCGATTAAATTCATTCTGGACTCTCTATCCGACCACATAAAGACGTGCTGATACTTCGGTTTGGCTTTAGGGAACCTCTACTCACTACCACGTAAGTGTAGTGTTGTTTGGAACAGTAGAAGAGGTATAAAAATAGCGTTTTGTAGCGGCGAAAGGACACGCCCCGGTCACTTCCAGGCTAACGAGTTTTGGCTAAAAACGGTGAGCGCGAACTTTCTCAAAATACATCCGAATGACATGATTTTGGTGTCAACTCAACGTATGTACTCCCAATAGTCCGAAAAATTGATCTAAAGTGCATTTCACTCCGGATTATCCCTTTAAGGATCTTGCAGCAGCAGAGGAGTATACATTTAAAGTTGACTACCTGAGTGCTGACAGAAGACGGTGCAGTTCATATGTGTCTAAAACTATATTAACAGGTATGGTTAAGTTGATGTTTATGAAAATGCTTAGCCTATTTAAAAGGTGTTTAGTATATTCTTATGCAAACTTTTTTTTAGTGTTCTGTGGGTGTTTTTGACCCATGACACCGTAGATTTATGACACTATAGATATGGTACAGTGTGCAACAATGTTGCAGCATTTCATATATGGTCATGTAAAGGGTTAATAGTCTAAATGAGCTAATTCAAATTAGCTTGCTATATGCACTGCTATTCTGTGGCTGGGGCGGGCACTGCAAAAAAAAAAGTCCGCGGCTCATCACCGACTCAGCCACCAAAAGACATGATTGGCCTTTATCAGTGCACTACTTTTTTCAGTAGTTACATTGCTATAGTTTTTAACCAAAAGACCTTGCTGCTGCTCTTAAAGGGAAACTAGGCAGGATCGGCGATTTCGCTTTCGCTTTTCATTTTCGCTCGTTTTATGCTTGTAGATTTCTCTGCAGAGTTTCCCCTACAGCTTTTAGCATGTGTATTTTACAAAACTCCTCAATCAGTCAGTCTGCCTTTTCATGAGCATGATTGCTAGGCTGGAGACTTTCTGTTACGAAGTACCGGAAGTGCCACTGACCCGATGCACAAAACTTGCATGCATGGTTTTTCCGCTCAGAGGCGCTAGGGGGAAGCGTAACAGCCATCATTCAACCCAAAATAAGTCAAATAAGCATTCCAAATACAGGGGCAAGCGACGATGGCGGGCCCTCGCACCTGTGGTCTGCGACCCATGACATTTTGGAATCTAACAAAGCAACACGTGGCTATTCTACAGGGTGGCGCTATAGAGTCCCTAAGCCACATAGGTCAGAGCTCTGTTTCTGACTAGCGGTAGCAATAACACACATGCCCACCAAATTTGGTTCATTGTCGTGAATGTATGTGTCATCCATAATAGAGGGAAGTGTGACCGCCGTCATTGAACCCGAAATAAGTCAAATAACCATTCCAATGACTTCTAAGCTGAGTAGCTGGCAAATTAAGCAAAACATTCTTGCATAGTTCTGCTTTAATAGGCCACACATGTTTAAAATGAGGTAAATACCACTGAATTACTTTTGATAATATTGTTGTTATTGTTATTTAACTTGTATCAATTTGACAACAAATGTTCCCAGGTGTCCCAGCACCTGAAAAGTTATTGGTGGATTCAGTGACTGTTACATCTGCTAACGTTAGCTGGAGTCTGGCAAACAAAATGAGGCAAAGACCATACCGATTTCTCATCTATTATGGGACTGAAGACGATGATCCAGAAGCCATCTCTACAGAGTCATACACCACAGACATCACAGGCTTGACTCCAGGAACTGAATATTTTCTTAGAATATCCACAGTGCTTCATGGAGAGCAAAGCAAGCCTATTGAAGCTTCTTTCTTCACAGGTGAGAAACAACATTTGCCAGTGGCCGTGGCCCACTTGATGTGCCATTTTGACTCCCCACAGTCCTGCCACTTGTGATTCTAATGCTTTTATACATTTATATTTGAAGAGTTTGGTTCCAAAACGCTATATCCACCATTTTAATGGATTTTCATAAATATTTTTTTTTACATTTTGTTTTGCAAGTAATTACACTGTATTGGTTTATGTTTAGTTGATTTATCTTTACTCAATCAAAACAAAACAACTGCATTTTTATTGATATTACCTGAAACACAATTAAATAACATGACTTTTTTAAGTTTTTAAAAATGGATATATAGCGTTTTGGAATCAAACTCTTCATTTCCTCATTGATTTTATACGGACCACCAAAGGACCATGGTGGGAATTATCTTTATAGGAGGTGGGAATTTATGGGAATTTTGACTTTTTGAACACAAAAGGGTCTCTATAAACTCCCACCTCAAAAAAGATCATTCACACCATGGTCCTACGGGGGCTCTGTAATTTTACTAGCATTTCATTCTATTTAATTAATATTCAAGAGAAGTCAAACGAAACACAATGATGGTCCAACGGCAGATCAGAAGTAGCACATCATGCAAAAGCCGCCAGTGGTCCGATACCTGTGAATTCATTTTTGCTTTTTGGGTTAAGATAGGATAGCCTTAAATAGCCTAGTTTACAGCATATTCATGTTACTTTTTCCACAGATAGTGTTCACAGTAAGATTCAACTGACAGGAGCATTACCAGAAAGCAAGCTATCTGCTCTCTCTAGAGGTAGGTACTCATTAATTAGTCATATAATATGTGACATATGATATAATATGTGTTCTTGAGATTTGGGGAATAACAAACGAAAGCTGGGGAGTTGCCAACAGTTGATGTAGTAAGTAGTAGTAATAGTAGTAATAGTGGCAGTGACTTCATAGCGGTAGCATTGTGGGAAGTCCTCATCAATGGTGTTTCACAAAAAGGGATTTGGATTAGAAGGAAAGGAACTTATTTGCATTATTAAACTGCATATTTCTAAGATTATACAGACAGACTGACAGACTGAAATGCAAGCATGTTTATTGACAAGAATGGCAAAAGTCTAACTTATTTGACTTTGTTCTGCTTTTCTCTATCGCTTGGCTTAGTGTGGACGTTTTACACTGTGGCTCCTGGAAAGGCACAGAATATGGTTCAGCTCATCAGCACGTGGCTGAAAGAAAGGCATATGAAAGAAGAAGAGTCACCTGAGGAATGTGACTTCATCCTGGCTGTCTGTCCAATTGTATCTCGTCTTGCCATAGACGTTGAGACAATTCAGAAAATGATTCCTGGTAACTCCCAGAAATGCGCTGTGTTGTGCTGATGGCCTCTGTTCCTGACACTTTAGTGCTTAATTAGGCTACCTAAAATGTTCAATGTTTGTGACATAACTTCAATAACAACTTAATAACTAAAGTTATCACTGAGTTTATTCTAAATAACTGGTATTTGGTCAAGCACAAAAAATGGGGAAAGGGAGGTATTGTTTATTGTTGTGTTTAGCAATCAGGAGCAAATTGATTACAGAGACAAGTTTTTTTTTTTTTGTCAGGCTCCCACCCTGCCATTCTGGTAGTGGTACACCACACCTTTAGACCAGATTATGTGGTTCCTGACAGCAAAAAGTTTCTCAGAAGAAGTGACATTCTACTGGTGGACCTCCTTTTTGATGAGGACAAGGGATTTCTGCACTGTAGTCGGAACAGCATAGCATTCGACACAATGATGAAATGGATACGGGACAATATATAGGCAAGTTTTCATCTACTGATTTTGTCAGTGCCTGTATATTGTGTAATGTGCATGTGGTAAAGAATAAAAAAAAATACTTTTTTTAATGTACATTTTTATTATATTGTTTCTCACCAGGGATCAACTTGAAAAGGAAGATCAGGTTGATTTTACAGGGATGGTCCAAAGCTGAGAAATAATTCATCTAAAAAAAAGAAAGCTCTCTTTTTTTATAATTTATTTCAAAAAGCTAAACTTTGATGTCATATAGATTCATTACACTAAAGTAAAATATGCCAATCCTCTTTTTGTTTTAATCTTGATTACTATAATATTGGTGATTACTATGTTGTAATATTTTGAGATATTGGATTTTTGATTTCCATGAGCTGTAAACTGTATTGTTGACCTGAGAAGAGCTCTAATTAGCTAATTAAGTCAAAACACTGACAATGGGCCCCAGCCGTGGCACGACTGGCTGGGGCACCTGCACCGCACGCCGGCGACCCGGGTTCGATTCCCGCCCCGTGGTCCTTTCCGGATCCCACCCCTACTCTCTCTCCTGCTCGTTTCCTGTCATACTCTCTACTGTCCTGTCGAATTAAAGGCATAAAAAGCCCAAAAAAATCATCTTTAAAAAAAAAAAACACTGACAATGGTTTCCTGAGCCTTTATTCTCTGGGCTGTATTGCCCAGTGTATTGTCATCTGTGATACTCCTGTATTTATCTACTCTGTGTCACTATGATGGTAGCATTTCAATTATGCTGTTAAACCAACAAATTATTATGACCGCCGCTAGCGTAGCTAGCGAGTAGTTGCTGAAAACTATACTACTTGTTGTGGTTCTTGTATTATAATATTGGGAAGATTTTCCTAACATTCCTTGGTCCTTCGAAGCCGGTGGCCAATACATCCAAGTTTTTGGGACTGTTCGTCGAAAGTTGAAGACTGTGCACAGCCCGCGGTCCGGGACCGTGGAAAAGCCCCGTACGGTGAATTCTGTGCTGGCCAGCCGACGGCGACCAGCCCCTTGACTGGATTGACGGCATCCGAACAACAGAGCAGAACCAAAATAGAGTGAGTATAAAATTGCAACACCATTTCTAAAAGGGAAAGATCGCATTAAGTTGCTGTTCTCTTATACAGCTGTTAAAAGATAAACTTTCCAGGGGGATCGAGTCCCGCCTGAGGTCAAAAGGGGTCCAGGACCGCCTTAGTTTATCTAAAAAAGGGGGCATAGGGCCCGCCTTAAATCAAATAGGGGTTAGAATCCACCTATGTTGATAAAAGACAGAAAACTATAAAAAAAAAAAAAAAAAAAAAACTGGGAAGTGTGTGTGAAGGGATTTTCTGTGAGTTAAAACGAACAACAGAGCCTAGAAGCTTGCTTCCCAGGATTGTTGTTTGCTCTAAGAGGACGACACAGAACAACCTCTTATTTGTGCAAAATGGGGAATACTCAAGATAAAGAACAACTTTTGAAAGGCGATGCTAAATTCATAGCTATTCATCATCATCCATCCAGGAACTGAAAATTGGCTAAAACGATGGAAAGATAAATTCGCATTTGAAGGCAAATTAACAGTTCCTGGCTGTTAGAAATTGCTGCGTGACATACTACAGCACCACTCTAAAAAGAAAAGCGCATTAAAAACGCACCATCTACACGAGATTGATGCGGCTAAATTGTGATTGGAAGAGGCAAAGAAGCGCGAAAATAAGATAAAAGAACGGAAAAATTGTACTGTAGCATATGTTAAAGAAGAAGACAATATGCCATGCATCGCACCTCATCCCTATAACCCACAACTACGACAGGCTGCAGCACCAACGGCACCCCCGCCTTCCTCCGCTCTGGAGGAGGCACTGTAGCCTCTCTTCCCCCACTCAGGAAAGTCACACACGTGAAAATCTGCACCCGTCTCTCCAAGCAGTGTCACCAAAATCCTACTCTGAAGCATTAAAAACACCTCCCCCACCTGCAGTGCTGCCAAAACACAGCATGCGGTCAAAAGAAAGTGGAGGTCTGGAGTGGTCGAAAGACATGAGTGGAGGTGTGGGTACAGATAAAACCGTCCGTCGCAAACTAAAACCAAAATTATCATCGAGACGTGCAGGAATGTACCTGTATGGCGATGATGATGAGGATTATGATGAAACTCCGAATTGGCCCCCACCGCCACCTCCGGTGGAGGCATTTCCAATGGTGGAACTGCCCAATCCAACATTTAGGCCAGAAGCGGCTGCGGGTGACAATGTTTTGGAGAGGGGAGAATTCCTCTCTGTGCACTCTCTCCTCTTGGCGCCAGAGTAGTTGCTGAAAACTATACTACTTGTTGTGGTTCTTGTATTATAATATTGGGAAGATTTTCCTAACACTGGTGATATTTGCATACAATCAGTGAATATTCAACAAGGCCCTGCCTACTTCTTAAGAGTGTTCTGCTTTGCCTCCACCCATATTTTATAGTCATATTTTCACAAAGTGGTTACAAGTGAAAGAAAATAATGGATATCGCTGAAAAATCACCATTTTATGTCTAATGCATGTCCATCTAATCATTATCCACACAACACATGCTGTATGAATGGAAACAATGAAATGAAACAACACACTATAGCTGGGATTCAAACCTTTGATGTCATGGACAAAAATATGTCAACACATTATTATTTACATCGCCAGTACCACTACGCTACGACCTGCAGGGACTGTGATTTTTATCTATATATTGTACTTTAAGTCAAAGTTAAGTGTAAGTTTGGCGGAAATTGAAAAAAAATTGTTTTTCTGAATGAAAATACATCAACTAAGCCACGGAACAAGCATTTTTCGTTGATCACGCAGTACAAAGCTAGCACAGAGCTACAGCCCAAAATAGCAATCAGTGGGTTAGCAAAGGGGCCACCAGCCATACGCTTTCAAATTCGCATTTTTAAGCCACGAACATTGCTCAAAACAGCGCCAAACCGCGTCAGCAACTTGCTCTAGGTGTCTACACATAAAATGAAGCACCAATCAGTCTGTAAACGTTGGAATAGTTTGTATACACTTAGAATCAGTTCAAGACAACATCCCTATCTGAAGCACAGAAATGTCACGCGAGATCTCACAACAGCCAATCAAATTGCAGGATTCTCACAACCAATCAGATTGCAAGATTCTCACAGCCAATCAGATTGGAGGATTCCAACAGCCAATCAAATTGCAGAATTTATTGTTGATTCATTGTTGAAATTAAATGAGGTAACACTAAATGAAACGTGGAGACATTTCAGTTTGAGATAGCCAACTATTATACATGTTATGTGATACTCATCATTATGACAAATACGAGCAAATGATTCTTTTTGATCCGTCGTTTTGAACTGCACAAAATTGTAAGTGTAGGATCATTATGACACATAGATTTTGAAGAATTCCGTTCATGGGTGGCCATACAATAAATTAATTTATGTGTACATTTACCGATTGTACACCAACTGGCCTGTAGATGGCCGGACACAGTTTTCTGTGAATACCTCGAGAACTATAGGGCCTAGGGGCCATGTCAACCCATCCCGTAACTCATTTCATGTATCTACAAAGTATTACGGTTAAAGGTAGGGTAAGGAATGAGCTTTTTTGGTCATTTTTGCAAAATCACTTGAAATCCTATTCCTAACCCACTTACAGCCACTGAGTTGGAAGCACTGAAATGGAAATTAAACATGTCAATCATCTGCGGAACGGGCAGGGCTCGAAAAACTCCAGCCAATAGAATTCCAAACCCCATACCATCATTTCACAGCTCATTTGTCAATCTAACGGTCTTCCTCTTCCTCCTCCCCATCCCCTCCGCACGCGCGACCCGTTCGTGCACATAGCACGAAAGCTGTTGACCGCGAGTCAGTGCTGAAACGAAACTATCTAGGCCTGCTACACGTCCCATAATGTTCCCCTCAAGTTGTATGTGTCACTTCATTTCTATACATACTAAGGCAGCGGATACCTACGGAAACTCAATCACCCACGCAATAAATAAGCTGTAGCAAAAATTACATTTTACCGTGACTCGAAGAGTGTTGTAAACATGAAATCGAAACTTAACCGCTTGGAGCTACAGTGGAATAGGCGAACCAGCGGGCCAGCACTAAACTCGGATATTTCAGAAGATAAACGCCCTGGTAAGAACCAAACCAGATTCTGTTCAAATATAGGCTACACACCTATGGCTACTGAAAGATGTAAGGTATATCAAATGTTATTTTGGTGTAGGCTATTAAAATGCATCGTTGTTTTAGAATTTCCGAACGAAAGGGCTGGTAGACTAAGGTGCTTTTACCATAATGTAGGCTATAAAATCATCTACCTTGTCTGATTTGTGGAACTATTACCTACAACCCTTTGGAGGTGAATAAAGAATGTAATTGGGGAAGTTGATGTGGGCGATTGTATTGAGACTAGAGCTCATAGTGCTGTAGACGCCAGGCTGGCATTTCATTTAGCCTGGCTCGCTCTCGCGCATAATTTTCGTTGGTGCATGGAGGGCGGGTCTTGAGGTTGTATGTATTCAAAATCTGCCGGCCGTTTTGCGAATTCCGTACCCAACCTTTAATGCTTGAGCTTGAAATCTCCGGTAATATATAGTGTCCTACTCCTGATAACTTCCCAACTCTTCAACACAGACCTTGTTTAACATCACACACAACAGTAAACTAAAACTAAACTTAAGATAAATATAATATTTTCCTTAAAATCAGGCCCTATGTTCCCACATGTCTAGGACATTTTCAAGATTAGGTACCGTAGGCCTAATTGTGTTCCTACATTTTCCTTTAATTTAAAATTGGTCTTAATTGAAGCTGTCTCCTTCAAATTGTGGGATTGAGTGGTGAACCCTCAACTATCAGGGGACAATTGATCGAAAAACAGGATGTAAATATCCATTATGTGCAAAAAACACAAGAGAGTAGCACAGTAGACTTGATGACACTGACAGATTAACACAGAGGCATCCTCCTTCCTTAAAGGAACATTGTGTAGTTTTTTGGGTCGATTCTAAGCAAAAACACATTTTCTTCCAAAAATGTGTGCTCATTCATGAGTAATTACTTCCATCAATAAATCAAAGTATTCTCGTAACCGTAGAATCTGCCATTCAGAATACATACGCGCAATACGGCTCTAAGCCATGTTTCGGCCTCCATCTTTAGAATACGCTAGCCAAGGAGGGACATACTGTATCTGCAATTCTAGCTTTGTCTTTTGCGTTTACGGTCAGTTACTGAACGGCAGAGTTGTGCTCATGGCTGCGGGATACCCTGATGATCTCAGACTCTTCGACAGACAAGCCCGGATATTTCTGGATATTTCAAATCTACACACTTATGGCCACTGAAAAATTTAAGGTTCATTATTACCTCCGCCAAGGAGGTTATGTGTTCATCGGGGTATGTTTGTTGGTTTGTTTGTCTGTCTGTTCGTTCGCAAGATAACTCAAAAAGTTATGGATGGATTTCGATGACAGGGAAGGTCAGAAATGACCCAAGGAAGAAACTTACATTTTGGGAGTGATCCATATCACCGCATGAGGCGGTTAGGCTATATGTGTTCGCTTGGCGCAGGTTTGCACTCTCTGAGTGCTTTTCTAGTTCATCAAATGTTATTTTGAGGTATTTAAAAAACATTGCTGTTTTGGAATCTTTCGAAGGGGCGATATGGTGTCGTTAGGCTAGGTAGCCTATAGCTGCTTGCTGAATATAGCCTAAGCCAAAATATCAAATCCACGACATCTTGCATGAAGTAGCCTATATGAGCTATAGTTTCACAGACTAAATACTAATTTACGTTTACTTTTCTAAAAGAACCTCATTACGAGAATTAATACTTGATAAGGTCGTGTAGGCTATTGTGCATTGTGTTGTGTCAGCGGACATTTATGAAGCATGCAGCTTCCCGTAGATTGTGAATCGTGAATCTGTTGCATTATATATTTCACCGCTAGATGGGAGAATTTCCCTAAAAAATTAACCCAAGAAATCCACAGTGTAGCTTTAATGTTTTCCTCCATGAGCCTATGACACCTCCAGAGGGCTGGAAAGTGACTCCAAGCATCCCAGGAGCACCCCCTCTCTATGCCAACCCGGCTTTCCAGAGGTTTGATGCACTGCAAACTTGCACTGCTTCATTCAATTGATCTGACCGGAGGCTAGTCAATGTGAGGCCTCTGTGCTATTTAGTTTAGTTTGTTTATTTAAAAGGACAATGTGCACTTACATTGAATTTTTGCAATAAACAGATGGGCGCACCAAGTGTAGGCAAAAGCTACATTCCATCTGGTCATTAGTACTGAGTAATAGGTTGTGTGTAATTGGCTTCCAGATTGGGAGAAAGGGGGATAAAATCTAATAGAATAGAATAGAATAGAAGCTTTATTTGTCATTGCATTGATACGTATGAACACAACGAAATTCAAGGTGCTACTCCCGATCGGTTCTTACTTTAAAAGAATAAATATACTGTATAATAAATAACTACCAAAACATGAGACATTATACAATTTACCCCCCCCCCCCCTTTCCCTAGCATTTACTACAGATATTTCTATCACTCACACATTTCACTCACTCACACACCTCTATTCCCCACTCACATTTGCCACAAACATTTCTATCACTCACACACACTCAGCATTTGCACCCATATAGGCAGACAGTGCATGGCACTGATAAAGACATAACAGTTACTCCCTCCCCCTTCCCTCCCTAGCACAAACACATCCTAGCAGCAGGTTCCAACCTTAATGGCAAGTAGGGTTGGAGGGGGGGGGGGGGGGGGCAGGTTATGGGATAAGGGGGGTGAGGTATGGCAAGTTCCAGAGGCTATTGTCTGTTCAGTGTCCGTATGGCCCAAGGGAAGAAACTGTTTGTAAGTCTGGTGGTACGTGCCCTCATGGACCTGTAACGTCTCCCAGAGGGGAGCAGGTGAAACAGGTGGTGGACAGGGTGGGAAACATCCTTGAGAATGCATCCTGTCCTGGTAATGCAGCGGTGGTTGGCAAGATCCTCCAAAGGAGGCAGGGGGCAGCCTATGATCTTCTGGGCTGTGCCTATAACCCTCTGCATAGCCCTCCATTCTGCCGCTGTAGTTCCTGCATACCAGGCTGTGATGCAATATGTGAGGATGCTTTCAATGACTGACCGGTAGAAGGACACCAGCAGCTTCTGTTCAAGATGGTTTTTCCTGAGAATTCTCAGGAAGTGAAGTCGCTGCTGGGCCTTCTTTGTTATTGCTGTGGTGTTCGTGGACCATGACAGTTGCTCGGAGATGTGTACCCCTAGGAATTTGAATGAGGAGACCCTTTCCACACAATCCCCGTTCAGGTTGAGTGGAGCAGGTGCTGGGCTATTGCGTCTGAAGTCTATGATGATCTCTTTGGTTTTGTTTGTATTCAGCAGAAGGTTGTTGGAGGCACACCACATTGACAGCTTCAGAACCTCATCCCTGTACTGTGTCTCGTCACCGCCAGAGATCAGTCCGATCACAGTGGTGTCATCTGCAAATTTTATGATGAGGTTGGAAGAGTGGTAGGGGGTGCAGTCTGATGTGTACAGTGTGTAGAGGAGTGGGCTCAGCACACAGCCCTGGGGAGAGCCAGTGCTGAGTGTGACGGGGGGGGAGAGGTTGGGGCCAAGCCTAACACATTGTGGTCTGTTGGAAAGGAAGTCCTTAATCCAAGCACAGGTGGAGGGGGGGAGGTGTAGACCTAGGAGTTTCTTGATTAGAATGTCCGGTATTATTGTGTTGAAGGCTGAGCTGAAATCTATGAAGAGCAGTCTGGCATAATTGCCTGGGTGCTCAAGATGGCTCAGTGTCGAGTGGAGGGTGATGGCTATCGCATCCTCTGTGGAGCAGTTTGCCCTGTAAGCAAACTGGTGGGGGTCAAATGATGGTGGGAGGCAGGCCTTGATGTGCTGGGCAACCAGCCTCTCCATACATTTCATCACCACTGAGGTGAGTGCGACAGGCCTAAAGTCATTCAGGTTCTTGGCAGCTGGAGTCTTTGGGACTGGAATGATGGTTGCTGATTTCCAGCAGGATGGTACTGTGGCTCGGGTCAGGGAGATGTTGAAAATGTCAGTGATGACACCTGCTAGTTGGTCTGCACAGGCCCTGAGTACCTTTCCCGGCACCCCATCTGGTCCAGCTGCCTTCCTTGGGTTGACTTGTTTCAGAGCCCTCCTCACCTGGTGTTCATGCAGGGTTAGCGCGGTGTTGGTGAAGGCGGGGGGGGGGGGGGGGGGGGGGGGGTTGTAGTTTGTCCGCCCACCTCGAACCGGGCAAAGAAGCTGTTTAGTTCCTCGGCCATTGTGGTGTCGGATGAGGTAGGCGTGATGTTGTGGCCCTTGTAGTTGGTGATTTGCTGTAATCCCTGCCACACTTGACGTGGATTTCTATCCACAAGCTGTCCTTCAATTTTAGTTTTGTATGCTGCCTTTGCAGCTTTTATGCCCCTCTTGAGCTTGGCTCTGGCTGTGCTGTACTGTGACCTGTCTCCCGACCTGAAGGCAGTGTTGCGGTCCCTGATCAAGAGCCTCTACATTATAGGCTCTTATGTGCTTGCCTGATATTTTTAAGTTGGAGCAATGTCAGATTTTATACATTATACCATTTCATTATTACCACATGTATGGATTGTGAGCTGTTATATAATTTAATCAGTGTTCTTTGTCAGTGGTAAGTAAAGTGACAAAAAGATGCTGCTTTTAACAGAAAAGAGATTATGAGTCAATATAGTGTGTAGCCTTTCCCCTTATACCTTTACCTTCGGTCAAAATTCACTATTGATCATTATATGACTCAAGCAAAGCAAGTAGTTGTGATGCATTAACATTTTACTGGTGAACAGGAATCATTGCATGTTTATAATGCAGTTTCTTGATTTAAATTATAATCATTCATTTTCACTTGTCATAATGTATCACAAAGGTGATTATGAGGAGTCATGAATACATATAGATTATTACAATGAGCATTACAAAGCTCTATAGAGACCTCATAAAATATTATGAACGCCTTCATAAACCATTATAAATACAAGCTTCATAGAAAGTGTTACCCAATATGGTATATTTTTGAAGCTTCTACATTGGTGTTATTTTTTAACAATTGGCATTACCGGCACCCTCTGCAATTTCGTTTAGGCTACTTCAATGAACTATTTTGATGTGCTCACAGAATCCTTGCACTGAGCCAAAATGGGAGGGGTGGAGCCTGACAGCAGCTGTTATTGGATCAGTCTAGTGTCAGTATAATATCATGACTATAAATGTGTATGACTATAAACATTTTGCCATCACACAAGAATGTTCTACAGTACGTCATTTTATAGTTAAGACTACACCCCCTCTTGCCCTCCTAAGCCCTTCTCTTCCCACAATTTCTGCTTCATCATCCATTATCATTACCTACTTTTTATCTTTTTTTTATTGGATGTTTTATTGTCTCACTTCACTTTACTGCTATGTGTTTTACTCCTTTTACTCCTACAGTTTTTATTTTATTTTGTTTTGTGGATGGTTGATAGGGCTTTCTCCGCTGCTGCTTCCAGGCTGTGGAGTGCCCTCCCTGACCATCTGAGGGCCCACAGTCTACTGATGCTCTTAAAAAAAACGTTAAAAACCTACAGTAGGTGTTAGAATGTGAAGGCCGTTTCTCCCACGCTTTGCCTGATCCACGGCCCTAAATGAAATGTATTACGACTGTATTACAACTTACCGCCACGAGGTGGCAGTACAGTCCGCTGTAGCACTTTAATGCTTTAGGAATTTTTTTCACTAAAAGTAGTTCACAAAGCATTTTACAGTTTTTTTTGATTGCTTTGACGCAGTAGTCGACTCAAAGAACCATGTTTCAAAACTCTTAACGCAAAGGCCTAAACAGTGACACCAATGGTCAAAATGACTCATTTTGCCTGCAAAAGGCTCTAACTCCTCCAAAACATTTAAAATATGGACCAAAAACAAATTTTGCCCTCAAACAACACAACTTGCACACAAGTGCATAAGCGCCTCCAATCAGTCATTAGACAAGGGGCATCAAAATACAAAATTCAGCTCTCAATGTGAATCAGTGCTGCATTACTGGTCAGCAGCTTACATATCAGTGCCAATTTGCTTTCTTGGAAAAATAAATCCAGAATCATATACAATGATTTTTCAAATTTTACTGAATGCAGTACTCATTCTTTTTCTTTTTTTGAGTGGCTAAGAAATGAAACATTCCAACAGAAACCACATATATAGTAGGCTATGAAAGAAAAAAAAACAGTGAAATCCATCACTGTGTAAGACATAAGGAAAATAAAAATAAAAATTCTGTACAATACTGTAAAAAAAAAAATCTCTTCTAGTCAATTCTTACTCTCACTCTCATCTGCCTTGATCACCCATGCTTGCAAGTTACAACACACAACATGGCACCTTTTAAGCCTGCAGACTGATTGCAAATTGAAAAGTTTTGTGAAGCAGTGTCAAACAGGTGCTTCAGTGATTTCATACTGGGCAAGATGTTTCTAAGAGATGGGAACATATAGTTTCTGTTTGGTTACCACAGCTAAAGCAATGGAGTTTGGACTGCTTGAATGACATCTGCGTTAACTGATTTGCAAAAGGGTGCGGGAAGTGTGTCAAAACAATGACAATGGGTTAACTCATTTGCAAGAGGTGTCTTTTGGTCTTCTGAGAGAGTGATGATGAAGACTGAGAGGTCACCAGTTTCTTCAACCAGGTCAAAGCAATCAAAAAAAACTGTAAGCCTAAAAGTAGCTCCTAAGCCTAGGACAGCTTAAAATAATTCGAGAGGACTCCTAGCTCACTAAGACCTATTCACAAACCGCTTTGGCATTTCATGTCGCGATGTAGTGAAATGAACCTGCGGCTACAGGAGCTGTTGTTGCAAGAACGATGACACAAGAGTGCTGGTGTACTTGACTATTCATGTTAATCCCGTAGGCAGTAATGCATACACGAACACTGAGTGCAGTAAAGCATAAACAACCACTAGGTGGCAGTACATCCTGTAACATCTTCCTTTTACATAATAAGAGTTAAGCTACCTGTATAAGTATATGTACTGAGGCACAGAACTCAAACCTAATTAGGCTACCAGTATAACCAAGGCATACTGAATACAAAACGGAAGAGCATAAGGCACAGAACTAAGGCCTACTGAATACAAAAATACAAAACGAAATAACATCTGCCATCACACTGGCAACAAACAGAATACAGTTGTACACTTGTCTCTTTTCCTTCTTTTTTTTTTTTATTTTTTTTTTTACATAGTGTACTGTGACGACCCAGCCTTCCCATGCTGGTTTCGTCCCTGACCCTCCAGGTCTATTTGTTGGTCTGTTGGCTGCTGTCGCTGTTTGTGTGTGTGTGTGTACCAGCAGGGGGAGCTCTGAGTTGCAGTTGTGGCTAATTGGAGGCCTAATGACGCACAACATAAAACCAGGACCTCCCAGTCCGCGAGGGTCTCTCTTTGGCTTGGTCGGCTCGACAACCGCTGCGTTTCACATTTGCTTTTCGTTCACTTTACGCATGACACTTCATATGCTGACATACACCACAGTTTTGCTTTGCTTTCCAATTGCTGACTTTTGTATATAGATCGTTCGTTAAATAAACCTATTTTGTTATATATTTCGGTGTGGTCTTCCCCTCTTTTATGTTTTGGTGGCCTTGAGCCAGGCGACCATTACAGTACAAACAAACTATTCAAAGATCAAGTCTGTTTGGTGCCCTGGTCAGCCGACCATAGCGCGATGTAACTGGGGGCCTTGTCGGTGTGGATGTTGGATCCACAGTTGGGCTGTCGACATGCCTAGGTGGGGAGGCGCATGCTGTGTGACCACCAGGCTCCACGATTGGTGACTCTGGCCCCCTTTGGTTCATGGGGAGCTCCTCTCCCAGCTCCCTCATCAAGCCGCTCTGCACATGACTGTCGGAGGTTTGTGGTGTAGTTGGCTCCGCCGGCCGCAGATCTACCCTGTTTCTGCGGTATAGCGATCCCTCAACCTCAACCAGGTAGGACCGTGGGGCGACCCTCTGCACGCAGGATCCCCGTCTCCAGATGCCAGTCCGATCACCAGGCATTGGCTTCATTCGTACCCCTTGGCCTACCGTGAGCTCTGGTAGGTCCCTCGCTGAGTTGTCATAGCTGGCTTTGGAGATCTGCTTCCTGTGACGCAGTTTCTCCAACACTCCAGACACCACACACGGTTCCAACAGCTTGTTGGCCACCGGTAGCGCTGTCTTAAGACGCCTTGACATCAGGCGCTGCGCTGGACTACTGTCCATCCCTTCGGTCGGCGTGTTGCGCCACTGCAGGATTGCTTTCCAGGCATCCTCGCCCTGACGGTGAGCTTTCTTGCATAAGTTCTTTGCTATCTTGACTGCGGCTTCAGCTTTGCCATTGGCCTTGGGGTGATATGGCGATGACGTGATGTGTTCAAACTCCCAGTCTTCTGCAAACCGCCTAAACTGGAGGGATGAAAACTGAGGACCATTGTCGGAGATGAGCCGATCAGGCCGCCCATGGCGAGCGAACTGTGCTTTGCAGCGCTTGATCGTGGTTTCGGGCGAGAGATCTGGGAGGAGATCAATCTCCCAGAAGTCCGAATAATGATCCACTATCAGAAGAAAGTCTTTGCCATTTTGTTGGAAGAGGTCAGTGCTAACTATCTGCCATGGGCGTGTTGGCAGTTCGTGGGACATCATAGGCTCTTTCTGCTGGGTAATGGCATACTCGTTGCAGACTGTGCACTTGCCTACAAAGTCTAAGATTTCAGCTCGCATCCCTGGCCAATAAAGCGTGTCACGTGCTTGCCTGTAACAGGCGTTACCCCCTATGTGGCTTGAGTGTACCCTTACCAACATCTCATGGCGCAGGGCTTTAGGGATAATAACCCTGTCTCCTCTGAACAGCACTCCATTTTGAACACTGAGCTCCTCCTTGTACGCCCAATATTCCCTCACCTGCAGTTCTGCATCTTCTTTGAGGTCAGGCCAGCCCCTCAGTGTCATTGACTTAACCGCCTGGAGCTGCTCGTCTCTCTCTGTGTGCTGTCGAATTTGAATGAGTCTCTTGTCTGTGACGTTGAGATAGTCGGCCTGGTTAATGTGCTCTACCTCCCTCTGTTCTGTTTCCAGACTGCAGACTGTGTGCACAACGAGTCTGGAGTTTGTGCATGTGTCAGCTACCGTGGCCCTGCTAAGCGTGACACTCACATACATTTCCGGGCCGGGCTTGTACACCACTGTGAGGTTGTAGCCCTGTAGTGACAGCAACATGCTCTGTAGGCGCTTCGGGACATTCAGCAGTGGCTTGCTAAAAATAGCGATGAGGGGCTTATGATCCGTCCCTGCAGTGACATTTTTGCGCCCATACAGGTACTGATGAAAGCGTTGGCATGCGAAGACAATGCTGAGGCATTCCTTCTCAATTTGGGCGTAATTCTGCTCTGTTGGTGTGAGAGCCCTGGAAGCAAATGCAACAGGCTGGCCATCCTGCAACAGAACACAGCCCAGGCCATTCTGGCTGGCGTCACTCTGGATTGTCACCGCCTTTGTCACGTCATAGTAACGCAGCACAGGTGTTGTCGTCGCCAGCTGCTTAACTTCCTTCACTGCTGCATCGTGTTTCGGAAGCCAGTGCCACACTGCATCCTTATCCATGAGCCTCCTCAGTGGCTCGCAGACCTCTGAAAGGCGTGGTAAGAACTTGGCCAGGTACGTCACAAAGCCAACGAACTCCTGTACGGCCTTCACATCACATGGGAGGGGCATGTCCATGACTGCCTTTACTTTATCTGGGTCAGCTTTCAGACCCTTTGCTGACAGGATATGCCCATGGAAGCGAACCTCTGACACTTTAAACTGGAGCTTCTTTATGCTGACCTTGACCTGTCGACATCTATCCATGAGGGCCAGCAGATTAGCATCATGGTCACGCCCTGCCTCCTCATCTGTATCCCCGCAGCCCACAATAAGGATGTCGTCCGCTATGGGGTCCACTCCGTTGAGCCCCAACAGGAGTTCGTGCTGCTTCCGTTGGTATACTTCTGGGGCCACAGAGACGCCAAAGGGGAGCTTCAACCAGCGTTTGCGGCCCCAGGGTGTCCAAAAGGTGGTTGCTTGGCTCGTCCAGTCTGCACTGGAGAAAGGCGTCCCTCGCGTCCACCAAGGTGAAGACCCTAGCTTTGGGGAGCTTGTACAGTATGTCCTCGAGAGTGGGCATTATGTAGTGTGACCGCAGCAGAGCCTGGTTGAGGTGCTTTGGATCAATGCATATTCGCAGCTTGTCTGGTTTCTTGATGATCACCATGTTGCTGATCCAGTCAGTCGGCTCTGTGACCGAAGTAATGTGGCCCTCCGCTTCGTATTTCTCTAGCTGCGCTTTCACTGCCGCCCTCATGGCGACTGGGACATTGCGGGGGGCACTCTGAACTGGCTGAACCGTCGCATTTAGCTGAAAGTGCACCACCCCTGGGACAGATTCTACTGGAGCAGTGAAGACATCCCGATACCTCCCAATGAGAGCCTCCCTATTCAAAAACCCAGAATGGGTGCTACTCACCACTGTGTTCAGGCTTGCTGGGATGGTGAACTGCATAAGTCCAAGGCGCTCGCATGTAGACCCTGAAAGCAGGGGCTGCTGACTGGTTTCGACTATCTCGAACTGTAGGGTGTGTTTGCGGCCTCGCACGACACACTCTGTCACAAACTGACCCATGGAGGTCATCAACTGACCTGAGTAGAGCTTGAGCTTGGTGCTGCTTGGCATGAGTTTAACTTGTGGTGCGATTCGCATCTTGTCTCTCAGGCTCATGACGTCACACGTGGCTCCCGAGTCTAGCTGACATTTTTGCTTAATGCCATTCAATATAAGCGCAGCAAACCACTTTTTTCCTTTGGGCCCAACGGCCCCAATGCTTTCTGTTGAGAAGAGATCATCTCCACTACCGTCTGTTTCCTGGGATGCTATTGGATTCTCCATGGAGTGAACATTAGCAGGTGCCTCCAATCCCCTGGTTTTCATGCACACACGAGCAAAGTGGTTAGCTGTACCACAGGCTTTGCACACTTTTCCATTAGCAGGACAATGCTCTCGCCCTCTCTGATGATGCACACCACAGTATCTGCATGCAGAGACACTGCCTGTGGCTGTAGCTGCGCTGTATTTCTTCTGCTGCTTCCCGGTAGCAAAGGGAATTTTCTTTGCTGGCTGTCTGAACGTTGCATTGACGCTATCTGTATGTGGCCTTTCTTCCATGGACTTCAGCGTCGTGTCCGTCAACTCTGCAGCTCGGCATATTTCTATGGCTGTAGTCAGTGTCAGACTTTTCTCTCTCAACAACCGTCTACGCGTGCCCTCATTAGTAATGCCAAGTACTACTTTATCCCTAATCAACTCGTCCCTGAGAGCCCCATAGTCACAGGTTGCTGCCTTTTCCCTCAAACGGGTAACAAAATTGTCAATAGACTCACCATCCTCCTGTTTGCAACAGCCGAAAACATATCGCTCATATATTACGTTCTTGGCCTGTTTGAAGTATTCCCCTAATTTGTCCAGAACGGTCTTCACATTGCCGCGCTCGTCCTCTGTTAACTGCAGGTTGTGCTTGTACACATGTCGACATTCTGTCCCCCTTAGACTCCTCAGAGTGGCGGCTTGGACTGCTGAAGTTGCATCTACCAAATCCACAGCCAAACTGTAATCTTCAAATTCAGCCCTGAAGATGTCCCAGTTTGTGCTCCAGTCTCCGCTGAGCTTCATTGGACTGGGGGGCGGGATCGGGTAGTGGTGTGCCATCTCGTCCACAAATCTTCGTTAGCCACGGAGCTGAAACTAGCTCGTTAGCCTGTAGCGCTAGCTAGTAATAGCCTACTGTGCTAAACTAGTAAAAACAAAAAAACTAAATATGCATGTGCACTCACGGCGTAATTGTGCTGATGCACCGTCCATTAGCTGTCAATTCGTCGCTTTTATTGAAAGCTAAGCCACTTCTGACACCATGTTGCAAGAACAATGACACAAGAGTGCTGGTGTACTTGACTATTCATGTTAATCCCGTAGGCAGTAATGCATACACGAACACTGAGTGCAGTAAAGCATAAACAACCACTAGGTGGCAGTACATCCTGTAACAGCTGTCATGGGAGGGAATAATTGTGCATAGCAACTAAGGGATGCAATAACTCCACCGACAATCAAAACCACCACTGCATGTAAACTAAATGTAACGTCTCATTGTAGGCCTAAATTAAATTAAATTGTTTCTGCTCTTTGCGAATGTAGGCTACGTGCTTTCATACAGATTCATTCAAAGTATGTTGCAAAGATACTGCTCCACTTCGTGTCCGCAATTGAGTAGCTCAATGGGTAGCGTAGCACACTCTGACGTGAGGATTCGAGGTTCAATTCTCACTTGAAGCGCTCTTGCACAGTGTAGTGGAATGTAGGAGAAACGTATCGTTATTTGTCATCATATGACATGGAGAGAGAACGCAAATGAGGAATTCTACTGAAGCCCATTTATGTAGCCTATTTGTCTAATTCTCTGCACAGCACTGTCTAAGGGACATTCCGCCGAATGAGTGCCATTTCTGTCCCAAGGGGATTATGTACATTTTAACACACAATTTTTACCCCAAAGACACTTTTTATTGTTAACTAGTGCTCACTGCATACTAACTAGGCAAATTCCAGGTACATGGTTCAGTACATAGGACAAAAACACCCTAAAACACTGAAAATCAGCCTTTTTGTGCTGTCCCCGATGCTAAAATCTAAATTTCACCATGAGATATTATTCATAAAATCACTCTGAAATCTTCTTTTCTTTTTATTCTCATGTACATCTATGTCCCAACTATGTGTCTAGCATGTATTTTTCATAACACATTTATATTTTGTTATTTAAAATACTAATTATAGGTGCGTCCCCAGGTTTTGACTCATTCCTGTTACCCCAACATATTTTCTCTCCTAAAACAAATTCAACAAATCACATATTTAGTTGAAAATTAGATTATTGGCCCCAGCCGTGGTGCAACTGGCTGGGGCACCTGCACCGCACGCCGGCGACCCGGGTTCGATTCCCGCCCCGTGGTCCTTTCCGGATCCCACCCCAGCTCTCTCTCCCACTCGCTTCCTGTCATTCTCTCTAATGTCCTGTCCAATTAAAGGCATAAAAAGCCCCCCCCCAAAAAAGAAAATTAGATTATTAAGCCTTCTGAAGGCCAAAGGAAGGCCAAAAATGAGTTCTTTCATTTTTATTTCTTGAATATCTTGAAATTGTACATCTAACAGACTCGGTCAATCTAAAATTTCTTTCCTGTTACCGAAATTATTTTTTACCACTTTTTAACATTTGTGAACCAAATAAAAACAAGCGTACCATCGGCCTATCTGCAATTTTTAAATAAAAGGTATGAATTGAGCCAAAAACGACAACACAAGTGGCGCTTCGGACATACAGTAGGCCTAATTATGCTTTTAAATGGAAGTTTGACACTGGCCTCGTGACCTCATGAAACCATTAGTGACAGCAAAACAAACCTAAACGAAACAGCAAGATGCCTCTGCATACAATTTTGACAGTCCATAAACAAAAGGCAACATGAGCCTTTGGCAAAAAAAACCCCACTGACGATTTGAACTTGCGCCTCATCGTGAGCATGCAGATTAAGAGACTGACGCGCTACCAACACACTACCTAACAATTTCAAGCTTTTGTGATTACTTAGACACTTTATTCATAGGCAATGTTGCCATGTTAATTTGGGATCGAAGGCTTTCACAGAGATGCACGTTTCCCGCAAACGCAACAATTGTAACGTTGCATTGCATTATGTTTATGATGGCTGTAGGCCTAAAGGGAGAGTCCAACTCTTCCCAAGACGAAATCAAGAGCCGAAAAATTTGCCTCGCTGTAGGCTATCTACTAAAATCGCCAAAGTTGGGCTACTGCATTGCCCACATTTTAATGATGTAGGCCTATGAAAATGGGAGTTGGTCCTGTGTCTCAAAATGCATGTGGTGGCGCTTCTGGTAACCTGTCCGCTTCGCATGCATGGTCGCATTCAGCACGGCGTTAGTTCAAACACAGGTGATGTCATTGTTTTTTTTCCCAGTAGGCTACATTTGTTTATTGTAATTTAAACCCTTCATTAATAACACACTTTAACGCAACCATTCAAAATTATAGTAGCCTACTCACTAGGCCTACCGAAGCGAGCTATCTCTCCCCAAATCAGTATGAGCTGCAGGCTGCACTCTCCCAAATCAACACGAACTTAGGGCTGTAGAGCAATAACTGGTCTTCAACTGATCGCAGAAATAAGGTTTGTTTTTGTAAATTGTATTATGGACACGTCAATACCATTATGTTCGCGCAGACTTCTGTATCGCGCAGAAGTAGACTTGCGGTTTTATGAGGTCTCGTGAGGATCTCACGTGAAGCCAGCCAATTGAATCCAACACCTACTGTACATACACACACTCACATTCATCTACGTACACACACACACACACACATGCATAAACACACACACACACACACACACACACACATGCACACTCAGTAGACAGGCAGGCATAAGCACGCACACACACACACCTGCATGCACACACGCATAAACACGTACACGTACGCATGCGCAAACACACCCACATGCATGCACACACCGACACACAAATATGCACACACACACACACACAGACACATAAATCACACACAAACGCAGGCAAGCAGACACACACACACACACACACACACACACACACACACACACACACACACACACACACACACACACACACACACACACACACACACACACACACACACACACACACACACACACACACACACACACACACACACACACACACACACACACACATCCCTTTACCCCCACCACACACACAAGCGGAAACTCACAGACTGAGTAGCACACATACACAAAAGCAAGTACACACATGCACACATTAATTTACATAAAAGTTGCAGCAGAGGATGGAGTAGGAGATGGAAACAATTTGACAAGCGTGATTCATTTTTGCAGAAAGAATGTATGTTGTACCGCTTTGTGGTACATCTAGTTATTATTAAATGGATTATTATATAGGTGTGCAAATAACATAGCCTACGGTTAATGACCCCCTTATAGAACACAGGACAATGGGGAATTCAACCAAGCAGTGGAATAAAGAAATAAAAGTGACTTGACTTGGCTTAATGCTCCATTCTAGAACATCAAATTGTCAACAGGACCAGTTTTGGCCACAAGGTGGTGCTAGAAACTGCCATGGTGGCATAAGCCACATAAGCTACAAACATTATGCAATGAATGAAACACCTGGGATGTGTGTGTGTGTGTGTGTGTGTGTGTGTGTGTGTGATATGCATGTCTGGTGGAGCAGGTAACAGTAGCCTACTGTAGTCTGTCAGTCACACTTGGTGACAAAGTTGACACAGAGGTTGGGAATACTGCTTTGAATAAAATAATCTGCTAAATATCAGTCAACTTTGACTTTTAACGGTAAATAATAAATGATAACATTAAAGGTAAAATATGCAACGTTTTTTAGTTAATCAATTCGTTCCATACTGTTATATATGATTAAATGAGTCATTACCAGTTGAACGATGTTTTTTTCGGCCACCCTAGTGGTCTGTAGCGGTAGAACCACACTTGCAATTTCAGGAGCCCTCGGGCACACACCCATGCTCTACTCCAGGAAGTGTCATGTAAAGTCTCATGAAAAGGCACGGCAGACTGACCGATTGAGGAGTTTTGTCAAATATACTCGCTAAAGCTGTAGGGGAAGCTCTGCAGAGAAATATGCAAGCATAAAACGAGCGAAAAACGCAAAGCGAAACCTGCGATGAAATCGCCAATCCTGCATAGTTTTCCTTTAAGGTATGGGAAGCAGTGCGGGGATATAAAGTCTGTATAGCCTATAAAGTGTTGTAATATGGGGGAAATTGAGTCTTTTGTTAGGCCTTTTTAGGCCTGGTTAGCACATCAGACTGCTGCATTTAGAGCTCTGATAATAAACATGGTTGACTTGGTGGCTGGCTGGAGACCCTGTTGGACCTCTCGTGGAGGAGCGCGTGTGAACAATGTCCCCTGAACACCCCCATGAATAAGGGATGATTTGAGCCTAAAACTACTAAAAAACTAGAGGACAAATGGAAGGAGGGGCTTGCGGTGCTGGAGGGTGTGATGCAGTGGACAGGTACTACGTGTTTAAATCTTTCAGAAAGATGTCAATCATCCCTAAGGGCCCCTCCTGAACTTCAAGTAACTGCCAAGTAAACCATTTAGTAAACCAGCTCATCCTAATTAGCTGCCAGGTAGATCAGATAATCATAGCACTACTACAGACAATTGCACTCATTGATGCACTTATTACACTCATTGATGCACTTATTGTGGTTTTTAATTTGTTGTTAGAAGTGTTCTAAGAATGCTTAAATGTTTTTACCATGTTGTTGTGAGTCGCTTTGGTTAAAAAGCGTCAACCAAATGTAATGTAATGTAATGTAATAATTAGTGTATCACCTGTGTTACGTGCACAGGTAGAAAGAATATATGGCAGGACTTTTACTCTCTTGAACCAGGAATGTCCACCTCTGATAGAATGTTATTGAATTCTGTTGTTTGATAAGAGTACAAACCACATAGAATGCTGTTGAATATGTCAGACCAACATCCTCTCACAACGTTGCTCTGAGAAACCTTGCATTAGTGTGACACGCCCATTCGTGTGTTTCTGGGCTTATTTGGTGAGAGAGAAGAAATTGAACTTAAGAAAGTGCAGCAATCGAATAACTATGCAGTACATTTACCACTAATGGACAAGTCACCACACAGAATTCACGTGATGAAATCTAAAGCGAATCTTTCAAGGCCTGCGTTTAGCATACTTTATAGCTTTTTCTGCTTTGCTCGCCATCCTTTTCTTAGTGTTTGAGAATGTCTCCTTTTGCACTGCACTAAAATTGGAGAGACACATATTCAGGAAGAGCTATGTACTCTCTCCCCACTTCCTGTCACCAAACGGCTCTGACTTCCTGTTTTTAAACATCAGCTTAGTGTGTGTGTGTGTGTGTGTGTGTGTATGAGTGAATGCATGTGTGTGAGAGATAGTGTTTGTGCATATGCTATAAGAGAACTGAGATAACCTGACCGAATGTTTCTTCAGCTTCTGTTTGCTGATGCTAAGCTTATTACTAAGCACAGACACACACACACACACACACACACACACACACACACACACACACACACACACACACATACAGGGTGAGAGAGAGAGACGGAAAGGATGCTTTACCCACACATTATACTCTCCTTCTGAGTCACTCTAGAGTCTAGAACTTTCCACAGAGGAACCACTCTAGTCACATCTGATCTGACCCAGAATCACATCGCCACCCCATCATGCACCTCACACATTTGAGCTGAGCACTGAGAAATTCTGCTGTCCGCTTGCCTGATTTACATTTTACATTCACATGTTTTTATTTATCATTACGATTTACCACAAACTACAATAGAAGTGCACAGCTCTATCTGAGCATTTCTCTGGATTTAGATAGACCCGCAGGGTGTTGTTCTGAAGAAGTACAAAATAGCAGGAAATAAAATCGGCTGGGTTTGTGTGTGTGTGTGTGTGTGTGTGTGTGTGTGTGTGTGTGTGTGTGTGTGTGTGTGTAAGAGAGAGAGAGAGAGAGAGTGCATTCATGCATGTATGTTTGCATGCACATGTATGTTTGTTTGAGTGATATAATGCAATATCATGTCTGCTGAGTTGGCCTTCAGCAGCAAGAGGGTCTGCTCGTTTTTCAGCAGAAGGCATTGCAGGAACCAGCCCTGACAGACCTCCAGAAGGCACATTCTGACATGTGTTTGTGTGCACGCACAAACATGCCTGCCAACTCACACACACACACACACTCCTAACTCTACAGAGGAATCTGCCCTACATGTCCAGACACATGAAGCAGGTTGTTCTGACAGTAAGAGAGAGTGTGTCTCGCTTGCAGCTTCAAAAAACAGCGCACACAAAAAGGGAAGTGAGACACATTTGCTGCCTTTTACTGCTACAGTGTGAAGCAGTGTGGTGGTATGCAAAATTGTACTGTAAAATGTGAGGGGACTCAATACTTGAATTGAATGTGTGTGAATGTGTGTGTGTGTGTGTGTGTGTGTGTGTGTGTGTGTCTGTGTGTGTGTCTGTGTCTGTGTGTCTGTGAGTGAATTCAAGTAAGTTCCAGGTTAGATGTGTTTCAATTAATATATTAAATTTCATGTTACTTCCTTCTATGTGTGTTTTTGCACGCGGAGGGGTGTGTGTGTGTGACTGTGTGACTGTGTGTGTGTGTGTGTGTGTGTGTGTGCGTGCGTGCGTGTGCACACAGACTGATTGCATGTCTGTGTTGCAAGTCTTTTCAGGCATGCTGTAACAACCCTCTCTAACTATTTCTCTGGTGTGTTCCTCACATACCTGAAATCTGCATTGCGTAACTGACATTCACATTCAGGTAGTGTAGCATTACTATGTTTCTGTGTGAGTGCGTGTGTGTGTTTGGTGTGTAAGTGTGTGTACCTGTAACTGCATCAGTTATGATACGATATGATATTTGTATTTTTGAGTCCATGTAGCATATTATATATCTCTGTATACATGTCTTTCAATAACCTGCATTTTGGTCTGATTTAGCCCCATCTTCGAGGCCAATGTCGGCCTGTTACTTCTTCTACCAAATAAGGGTAAAACCTTGCGATTTCACATGCATTGTTTCCTGTTCTCTAGTGAGAGCAAGCCAGAGAGAGAGAGAGAGAGAGAGAGAAAATGAGAACAACAGAAAAAGACGAGAGGAAGACGTCGCCTTCTGACCACTTCCTAACACACACATTGACATATCGTGAGTGAACAAGAGAAAGAGATTAGCACTTTGTTCACAGTGTCAACTGCACTGAAAAAACTGACAGAGAACTTCAAAAAGAACTGGAGTTCAACAAAGCTGAAATTCAATGAAGGAATAAATGGTGTACATACACACACACACACACACACACACACACACACACACACAAACCTTGGCCGGGTTTCCCAAAATCGTTAAGAAGCTCTTAAGTCCTAAGAACTTCTTAGGAGCGTTCTTAGAACATTCTTACAACGCTCCTAAGAAGTTCTTAGCACTTAAGAGCTTCTTAACGTGTTTGGGAAACGCGGCCCTTGTCTGTGTATAGATATTGAAAAAAAACCATGAAATAATGTAAATAACAACTCTTTAGGGTATATAATTGTGTGGGTGTGTGTTTATGTATAATGTGTGTGTGAGTGTGTGTGGGGTGGGGGGGTGGTGGATAGGTGGGTGTCTCTGTCCCCTCCAGGTCTGAATTCTGTGTGTGTGAGTGTGTGTGTGTGCTGGGTTGGCGGGTGGTAGTGGGGGTTTGGCATGCTTAGACAAGTACTAGTGTGATGTGACATTTTTCAGCATATGCTATGAACACACACACACGCACACACACACGCACGCACGCACGCACGCACGCACGCACGCACGCACGCACGCACGCACGCACGCACGCACGCACGCACGCACGCACGCACGCACGCACACACACACACACACACACACACACACACACACACACACACACACATACATATGGAATGTAACCTACTGTGTGTTCATGACACGTCAGAAATTCAGAAGCCCTACCTCCGACTCGGGAATAATTATTTGAACACAAAATCGTTGGGACAAATGTTATGCTCGGACTTGTGCGCAAATCTTCCCCGAGTTAAGCAACTTGATGTCACAATGACGCTCTCCAGCCATGGCAGCCTCCATTTCAAATGACAAGGGGCAAACTTCACTTCCAGTACAGACCCGGCAAGGTTATCTTTCACATTATAACTAAAAAATCATTATTATTATATACTGTATAAGTTACTGTGGGAATTCATATTTGGTTTCTGAATGAATCACACCCTTTTTTGGAAATCAGGATTTTTCAAGTCAGATCTTTCGGGTTTACAGTCATCATGAACACTGCATAAAGTGGACCAAAGCAAATGACTAGTGCAACACACTAGAAAACACAGTACAGCTCATTTCCCCCAAAGATCTGCATGGGAACTTCCTGGCAGGGTTCAGCCATTTCCCCACAGGGCCACACTTCTGCTGTAACGCCACATCTTCTTATTGGCCCACAGACCTGCTTATTTGTCAATGCTCAGACCCATTTTGGGTAACTCCTGTCACATGGCAGCATTTGATTGGTGGGTTGCTGGAATGCCTACTTCCTCAAAGAAAAAACGCACTAAGCCAAATCTGGTCTCCCTCTATATATATATGAGTAAATGTGGTGTATTTGCATATGTGTCAGTGTGTGTGTGCGTGTGTGTGCATGTGTGTGTGGATATACATAGGGGTGCATGGTTGAGCTGAACCATTTATTGCACCCTGACCAATAAAAGCTGTGTGTGTGTGTGTGTGTGTGTGTGTGTGTGTTAAATTCACACCTAATTCATGGTAACACTTTGCACTAACAAGACATAGACAAGGCTAACAAGAGCCTTTGATCTTTGGTTCTAAAGGCTAACTATCTTACCGTTATCACACACTTTCACTCTGTCTGTCTTCCTCCTGCTCTTTCTAGCTGATGCACGCAGGCACAGGATGCAGTCAACCCGTCTCATCATGACTCACATTCCTTTCAACGCTGCATGCTCTGCCCTGCACAAGATGGCTGACATCTGCATAGTCAGGCTGCCAAATGGTTGCATAGCTCCCTATCCATTGCCATTAAATCAACATCTATGATGGGATATCCTCCATTTCATTATAACAACATGGCGGTTGCTCCCTTCTTTGCATTTTCTTATTCATGGAATGTTATGTGGCTGAGAGACTGGATGGCCTTGTGCCCATTCATCCAGTCAGCTCTCCAGAGCTTTTGCATGGCGTTGGATGACAGTGGCAAAACAGTGACTCATGACTTTGCATTGTATATGGGCACCCTGTAGTTTACATGCACACTCACACACACACACACACACACAGGGAGAGAGGGAGTACATAGTGAGACCCATGAAGCTGATTCACATTTAAGGTAGGAAATGCATGCAAGGACATGCCATTCTCTCTCTTTCTCTCACACACACACACACACACACACACACACACACACATACGCACACACACACACACACGCGTATAATACAATACAATGCATTATGTCAACAAGCAGGAAGATACTGAAGAGCACGGCTTACTTGTGCACGTAGGCTGGAAGATTGATCAAATCCAGCAAGTAGGCCTAGGGAAGTTTAAGCGGATGGCGTGAAAGTGAAAGTAGATGTTCGAAAGGCCAGCGAAAGTTAAGGTTGCTTTTGATATAGTACAAAGACACAAAACTGGTGGTCTAATTAGCGATTCTGTTGTCTTTGAAAGGTTCTCTTATAGATGCATTTAACAGCAAACCGCCTTGAACACCTGCTTTTACAAGGCGGGAATATTTAGGCGCAAAATAGACGTGCACTTTCATTCATAATTACATACATAATTAGGCGCATTTTACGCTTCTCCTCCCATCTTTTTACACAAAACTCCCACTCTCACCTGATATGCATATGCATGAGACGGAAAAGCGCAATTTGACATTATCAGCTCCCGCGGCAGGTAGTCTGCGTTTTTACCTCTTTGCGGCCTGTTTGTACATACCTCCCCATCTTTTTAAGCGCACATTGCGAAACAAATACGCCAGAATGGGCGCAAAATCGTTAGTACATCTGCCCCTGAGGGAAGCTAGTCAACGGGTTCAGCCTAACTTGAGCCGAAATGTTAGTTTCCATAGCTGCTTTGGTCCGCAACTGCTTTACAGATCACCCACTCTTCATTGTACTCAACCTCCCCCCATACTCTCCATTCTTGAATCCATTTGAAGAGTTCTTCTCTGCATGGCGCTGGAAGGTCTATGACTGTCATCCCCATCAATGCATGGCCCTTTTACAGGCAATGAGGTGGGGATATTGGATACGGCATTCCAGAAGATATTTTCCCCGGTGCCTCGGACAGGAGGACATTGCATGCAATGTAGATGAAATTTTGTGGCCGGACCCAGAGAGACGACATGATGTAGATTTGACTTTTTTTTTTTTTGTCTCGGTGAAATTACTATTTTGTGTTTTGACTTGGAGTGTGAATAAACACACATACTTGAAGTTTGGATCCCTGTACCCCATCCCCCATTACTTAAGCCGTACTATGCTCCATCTTTTAGTGCTGGCATGTCTGCTGGGCAGGTTAGGTCTGCTGCGTTGGCTACAGTTGCGGGTGGGCCCATTGCTGCTCAGATGGTGGCAGCAGATGAGGAGGTAATGGGTCTAGATGATGTAGTGTTGCAGCCGCGGCTTAAAATCTTAGAGACTTTGGTAAATTTGGATGGTATTTTAAGTCACCTTTCCCCGCAGTGTAGAGAGGAACTTAAGTCTTTAATTATGTATTTTGATGTTCTGTTTTCAGATACTCCCGGGTGCACTGATGTCATTCAGTACGATATTGATGTTGGTGATGCACAACTTTTTCGCAAATTGGTCTCTCATTTGGTCCTCCCTCGCTCCTCGGGCCTTGATCCTCACTGATCTACATAGAGAATGATGGGGCGAAAACAATGGGATGGTCTATCCAGTGTTAGTTATAGATCAGTGGGAACGCCCCTCGAGGATCGAGCATCAAGGATCGAGAAGGCATGTTGAGAAGCACCTCTTGTTGTTTTTGGCTCAAGGGCCACATTGGGTCTTGGAAATTGACCGGTGGGCCATAAAATTAGATTTGCTGCAATAGAGATTTCAAAGAGTATCATCTATGTAACATGCTGTTTTGATATTGACATTGTAAACGTTCTCTAAGAAGAGTGTAAAGCAGTTTGCAGTAATGTTAACCACAACGTCGTTGCTGGAAACAGCTAATGATAAGTGTGGCGGGCCATATCTATCATAAACTAATACATGCTCGGCGGGCCGCATTAAAGTGGCTGGCGGGCCGCAGTTGGCCCGCGGGCCGTAGTTTGGACACCCCTGGTCTAAACCCTTATTAGAATTGGAGTGTTTGTGTTAAAATTGAGAATTGTTTACTATTTCAGACGTCCCACTTAGGTGGATCGTCTGTCTTAAGAGTAGTCAGGGGACCAAACTGTTATTAAAACTTTGTCAGACACTTTTTGGTACAAGCATACAACCTATCCAGTATTAATATTTAACCCATCAACATGAGTTCTAGCCAGGTTGTCAGCTTAGAAAAAAAAAAGTCCATTTTAACACTATATTCTTAAAAATGGTAAAAGCGGATTTTTTTCCCTTAAGTGCTTCCATTTTCTTCCATGTTACCTACTGTAATATTGAGCAAATGTGCAATATAATCCAAAATAACAAAATAATGATCAATAAATACCACAAGAGTATCACACCACAAGGGCCACTGTTGTGTCAGGGGGCCAATTCTGAAAAGGGCTTCCGTAAGACTTTTGCAGACATGTTTTGGTTCAAGCTGTCAGTGTCACCCTATTTTTTTTTTAGAAGACACAAATAGGTAAGATATCAGGGTGGTTGGCAAGACGATGTTCTTTCCTCCAAAACCTCTATCAATCAGTACCCCTATCTATGGGAATGAGTCAAGCCAAGTTTAAAGCTTGTAGGGAGAGACATGCAAAGCTGCACAAGTTATAATACTTAAATGTTAAGGTGAAAATGTAGAACTGTAGATGGTGGTGTATAGTGCTATTTAACTTCATTCATATACCAGGTTGTGACACAAATTTATATATTTAATGGACATATTACTATAGTTATTAATTCAATCCAAACATAACTGCTCTCTCACTTCATAGGGTTAGGGGTTAGTAACTAGTTAGCATCAATAACTTTGTAATAGTTGTATGGCAAAGGTATGTTTTCCCATTGTAAAACCTGGGAAGTTAACTTAACTCAAAATATTTGTGTGCTGTAAAGCCTGGGAAGCTAACTTATCTGAAATTATTTGAGTAAACCGGATGCCTTGACATTTGATTTTGGTAACTCATTTAATTTAAGTGTAAATAAGTCATTCAACTGAGTTATAGGCTACAGTATGTATTGCATTTTGTGTTGGGATAACTTAAAGGAGTCAAGTAAACTATACTCATTTTATTCACCTAATATCAACTTGAGTGAATTATTTGCTTTCCACTCATTTCAAGTAAATCATCATAACAAGTAAGAAATATGTACACACAAAAAAATGCAATGTACTCAATGTACTCAAATGTGTGAGCTATTTCTATGGATTATGGGCAAATGCTACTTTGTTGTTCTAATAAGTATGTGTTCTCTTAGCTGTTAATTGTGGCTTCTCACTGTTTAACAGGTGATGGGCAAAAACATTGTGTTGATGATTTTCAGAATATGGTCAGAAATATAAGGAGAAGCCATTCTCAAAATATAAAGAACATTTTGAAGTTCACTTTTTCTTGGCTTAATGCAAAGTTGATTGCTTTCTCAATTTGACTTTGACCTAGTTACTTGAAAGTGTCACAAAGTTGAGTATCCCAATGGTATGATTGAGCCTCCTATTGTCCGTCTGCATTGTCTCTTGGGTAGATACAGATGCATTGTGCATGTTTACATTTAGTAAGTATATTTACCCCTATGGACAGGATATGAACTTCAGGAGAAAGGATTTCAGGATTTTTATAGGCTCAAATTTCCATGTAATTAATAGGATTACTGCAGAATGATGGTAATTGTGAAACATAATATTTATATTCACCATGGCAGTAGCCTACTGGCCATCATGATATACTGTATCTTTGGACTACAGTTGCATCTGTCAGAAGCATTACATATGATCCAAGATTTTATGGATAGTCATCTGCTTGATGGTGTGTGGCGTCAATGTAAATAGCACAATAACATGCCAGCTATAGTATAGCCTTAAATATAGTTTAACTACTTATTGCATTTAAGATTCAATTTAAGTCAAGATTAATATGTGATAATGTGTTAAGAATACTATGGACAGTGGCATTCTGGGAAATGTCTGGTCAGCCATTTATTCTTGTGAACATAATTCTTGCCATGATTACTTAATTGAAATGAGTGGCAAGCATATACAGTCATGGCTGAAAGTGTTGGCACCCCATGCTAAAGGTGAATAAAAGGGGGATATAAAATCATCTTTTGGAAATTAATCTTAAAGTACAATACAATGAGGATATATCCAACCTTTAAGGACACCAATTTTCTTTGTGGATGAATAATGTATCATAAATAAATAAATGTTCTTCCTTAAAATACTGGGGTCGTAAGTATTAGCACCCCTACTGTATGCTAACCCTATGTGCTCAACTCCCATAGGCTTATTCATGGATCCATACTATGCATCCTGATAAATTTCCCTTGGTCTTTAGAACTAAAATCGCCCCACATCATCACACACCCTTCACCATACCTAGAGATTGGCATGGTGTTTTGTTAAATTTGGTTCAGTTAGCCTATTAGCCTGTTTGATGCTCATTGAGCTCAATGCAAATCAAACCAGCCTGCCCCTATGTTAACCCTTTGCGTTACATTCCCATAGGGTTACATAGGGGTGTCAATACTTGACCCCAGTATTTTGGGAAGAACATTTATTTATTTATGATACATTATTCATTCACAAAGAAAGTTGGTGTCCATAAAGGTTGGATATTTCCTAATTGTATTACTTAAGGCATTAAGATCAATTCCCAAAAGATGATTTTATATTCCTCTTATTTTAGTGAACTTTAGCATGGGTTGACACTTTCAGCCATGACTGTATTTTACTGAAGTTGAAATTAGGTGAATAAAATGAATACAGTTTACTTGACTCGTTAAAGTTATCCCAACACAAAATACACACTTACAAATAACTCAGCTGAATCAGTGGTGCTCAGGTAGGCAGCCAACAGAAGGTACCCAGGGACCATGTCCATGTGCTCAGTCTGAGTCCTGGTCAGGGACATCGACACTGCCTGGTACTGCACTGACTTCCCCTTTCCTCACATCCACATATCATCAGCTCCAAGCACCTCACCTGTACAGGCTCTTTGGTGGGGGACAAGCATGCCATCCTTCATGTGCCTTCTGTTGGCTGCCTATACCTGAGCACCACTGCTTGGATGGGGAAAAACAGTAGCCTGCAGAAAAAGGATGTAGGCGGGGCTAAACTTCGGTCTGGCATCCAGGCTAGAAAAACATACCTTTGCCGTATGACTATTACAAAGTTATTACTACTAACTAGTTACTAACCTCTAATCCTAAAGAAGTGAGACAGCAGTTATGTTTGGGTAGAATTGATAACTATAGTGATATGTCCATTAAATATACTTTGTCACAACCTGGTACATTAATGAAGTCAAATAGCACCATAGACCACCATCTACAGTTCTGCATTTTCGCCTTAACATTAAAGTAGAACTTGTGCAGCATTGCACTGTCTCTCCCTTCGAGCTTTAAAACTTGGCTTGACTCATTCCCATAGATAGGGGTACTGATTGAAAGAGGTTTTGGAATACTATGTTATGTTTCCAATCTGATATTCACTCTGAAAACTGGTTCTCTTTAGGCGGAGATAGTTTTTTTCATGTTAGGTCTGTTGTCTCTACACTGTACAATTGTTTTTCATTCTGACACTTCAGCAGACATCCCATGAGTGTTGGCTTTCATTCGATACCATTTGTATCTATATGGTCCTTGTGGTTGTGGAGATATTCAACATTTATCGTTGGCATGTCGTGTTGAGCAAGAAACCAAAAAATTGGCCTGAAATTGCTTGTACAAGTCACACAAAAAAATGTTTAGCTTGACAACCACCATAATATCTTACCTATGGGTGTCTTCTATAACTAAAAAAATAGGGTGACAGCTTGTACCAAAACATGTCCGCAAAAGTCTTAACGGAAGCCTTTTTCAGAATTGGCCCCCAGGGGGGATGTCAGGACCCTGTAGAGCTCGACAGTCTCGCCCACAGCCTTGTCCGGAAGAAAGAATCCAATACAATTTCTCCATTGACAACTGGAGAATAAGCCATAAAATCGTAACCGTCCATGGTAGACTTAAAACCAGCTATGGTGTGACTAAGCGATTATACCTGCTCATATAGATGTCAAAAGTTAATGGGGCATCAACCTTGTTTTGAGAAAAAAAAAAAAATTATTCACGATTTAACGAGAGAGTACTACTGTACACTACCATGAGAGCTCGTGCCCAACACGGATTTCCGTGCACGCAGCTGGTTCTAAATGCTCCATGAGGCGCAATACTTGAAAATGGCGCTTGCTAACATGCCGAAGCTAATCTACATGGCCTTAACCCGGTCTGTCCTGTCCAGGGGTTCAGGATTTGACTGATTAACTTCGCCGATTAGCAAGGCACTTCCTCGTCGCCATTTTCCAGAAATAGTACATCATGTCCGGTGCCGTTTCTCCTCATGCTGATCAGATGCTGATTGGTGGCTGTTCCACTCTCAGCTCATGCACAAGCTTAGTGTGGGCACGAGCTCTCCTTCTGTACCATACGTCAATCAGTAACCTGCCACTTAATTGGCTAAGTAAAACGGCACCGGAAACAAGCCCCTTGAAACGCCATGTTGAAGCCTAAAAAATCGTTCAATTTTGGTATTTTTCACTAATCTAGCATTCCCATTGAAATGAATGGGGGCGGGACTTGTTCACTTTCTCCAGTTCTTATAATACCTCCATGGTCCAGTCCGTCTGACTGGGTGGCTGAAGGTGCGCAGATGTTCGAAGTTGGGCCTAATTGACCTGCCCATAACAAGGCTCTGCTCCCAGGGGCAGAAGAGCTCCCTCTCCCTCATACGTCCACGTCGACGTTTTGTTCTGTTTGATTCATACCCTAGACATACTGTACATTGCACGACATTTTGCTTTCTCATCACTGATATTTATTGATTACTTAAAGAGACATTCTTAATTTATTATTACCTACGTGTGGATCTCCCCTATTTTCCTCATACTTTGAGCCAACACACACACACACACACATACACACATAGACACACACATGCATGGACACACACATGCACCTACACACACAGACACACACTTATACACAAAAGCAAACAAACACATGCACACACTCATTTATATACACATGAGCTGCAAGAGTAGGAGATATATGCATATAAATTGCACAAATAGGAGTTACAGGAAAAGTTGACAAGCGTCAATGTATTTTTGTGGAGAGAATGTGCAGAACTGAGCAGCGGTCATATTGTGCATCGCTATGCGGTGCATCTAGTTCCTATCATTCTTTCCACTGGGTTGTGCTGTATTGGCATAGCCTATGCATATTCATCAACACTATAAGCCTATATAAGGAATTTGGTTATTCGTTGGAATTCTATGAAATTGAAGTTATGAATCTGGAATAACTTCTTAGCTCTCGTATAGTATGAAAAACTAAAAGTAGGCTTACTAAGGTTTAATACATTCGACTCTTCGTTTGTAAGTTGTAGTCCACTATTACTAGCCTAGAAATCTAGACGCATCCTAGCGGCCAAAAATATTTTTGCCTAGCGGGATGGTCTAGGGTCGCACCGTTGAGGACAAGCCTGCGCCAGGCTCCAGTTCAGCCTTGCCAATCAGAACGCTCTATCTGTGTACGGAGTCCATGGGTGCGTTTCATGTAGCGTAATACGTCCTCCCTCGCTCCTCGATGCCTCGATCCTCACTGATCTACATAAAGAATGATGGGGGGGAAACAATGGGATAGTCTATCCAGTGTTAGTTATAGATCAGTGGGAACGCCCCTCGAGGATCGAGGAGGCATAATGAGAGGCACCCCATGAGCCCTTAGCTCACCTTCGGCTTCCGATAAGACGCCAGGGGGCTGGACCATGCGTCCTCGTTCGACGAGTTGGGTTTGAGACCGTATCGCACAACCAGGGCTGCTAAGTCATTTCTCACGCAAAATATTTCCCCATTCAGTGTAGGCCTACTATATATATATATATTTTTCATGATCATAAACTTTGGTCATTGCCTTGCCGTAGTTCGAGGTCTGATTGACTGACAGCAATAACCAATCCATCAGTCCTTTGTGCCTAAATCTCACCAACCATAGAAGGCATCACGCAATATAAACAAATCAGAAGCAACGTAGGGCGGGTCTTGGCACCTCTAACTTGTCTTTCAAACACAACAGCCCCGATTGATTCCGACCATTAGATTTTAAACGTTCTACCTGCTAGTTTTTGTTCACTGTTGATTCGCTGTTTCTCCTTAATTTTCCAAGTTAACGTTAAGGCTGCTAAGTCTATCATTGTCCTGTTGCAGAGCTGTGTAACATTTATTTGCCTCTTTCTTGATAAGTTCACACTTGTGTGTGACAGTCAAAAAAATTTCGCCAAAAACAAAAGATGGATGAGGCTAACGAAGCGCGGTCGTTTGAATCGGCTTGGGAAGAGTTAGACTTGGGCTTTTCTTTGAAGTTTGAGCAGAAAGGGGCACTTTGTCATTCGTTTTAAAGAAGGACGTAGGCTATTTGCCGTTTTGCCGACCGGCTACGATTGGTCATAAATGCTGGCCTATTACGTGCAGAGGCAGTTTGAAAGACAACTGTTCATCCCACCCACAGGCTTCAACTCTGTGAATAGAGCTCCCCAGTCCCGCCCACAGCCTTGTCCGGAAGTAAAAATCCAATACAATTTCTCCATTGACAATTGGAGAATAAGCCATAACATCGTAACCGTCCATGGTAGACTTAAAACCAGCTACGATGTGACTAAGCGATTATACCTGCTCATATAGATGTCAAAAGTTAATGGGGGCATCAACCTTGTTTTGAGATTTAACGAGAGAGTACTACACTACCCGACACACTAACGTGTAAAACTGGTGAAAGCAGAGCCTTTGATTGGTAGAGATCGCCGTTGCCATGGCAATGCCAAACAAACTGTACTCAGCTTTTCCCGCGCCTATCGTCCAGCTTCGTCTCGCTGGAACTTCAAAACTTAAAATGGCTGCAGGGCTGATCAGGACCGATGTGTGGTCTTCCGAAAAATAACGGTTTTCTCATCTTGAAGGTTGAATTTACTCAATGGAAACGGTAGGAAGTAATCATCTTCTTTTCTCAGATTAATATGGAACCATGTTAAACTATCTTTAGGCTGCAAATGTTGGAAATGTGTGTACGTTTGCAAAGCATCCTGGGATTTGAGTTCTCTATCTCGGAATTTAAGATATGTACACAGTCTTGTACCTTTCGCTTTTTTTACATTTTCTGTTCATTTTTTCACTCGAAATTATAAGTTATATGCTTATGAGTCACATCGTAGCTGGTTAGCCTAAGGCATGGTCTAAAACTCTTTATATCCGAATTTTTCCAGAAGTCAATGGGAGAAATGAATGAGAATTTTACTTCCGGACAAGCACCTCTCTCGGAGGAGGGGCGGGACTGGGGAGCTCTATGGTCCGACCCCAGACTACATTTCTGTGTAGTTTGGCTTGCCAGGCTATAGGCTACTATTACCACAGTGGGCTATAATGTAGCATAGGCCTACATTTCAGTTTCATTTTCTCCACAATATAATAGCCTATGTAAAGTGCAACTACCCCAGCTCTAACAAAGATACTTTTAACAAAGATCCGCTTTAACCCTCTCTGGTTCTAATGACGAGACCGCACCCATTTCATAATTTTGAAAAATTGGTAGGCCTGGGACGCACAGTAGAGCTGTGAAAGATGAGTCTCTCAAATAACACAACAAGACTATAATATCAGCCAAGGAATGAGTCTTTTTCAACACACCAAAAGGTGAATTGTTTTTATTCTGATTTCCATCACGTCATATCAACCAACAGGCCTATAAAAAATGTTGAATGTTGAAATCCCAACTTTGAAACTGCGCTGGTTAGCCTTGTGTAGCTACACATAATTCCGCTCGGTCGAATAAATGTAGGCCTACATGATTTCGTGCAGCAGTAGGCTAGGCCTGCTCTGTGTGCGCTGTCACGGCTTAGTGTCAAGGGGGGAAAAATGTTTGAGGAAGTGAGTACCGCGGGGCAGGGCGTGCGCTGCGTGGAGGGATAGGCCTATAAACTCACTCAAACTTCCTCGTCTTCACTTTGAAACTTCTTGCAGAAGACACTGGGATTGTTTGAGCAGGTAGACAATTGATTATGCGCTAATTTCGCTTTATTAATCTAATTTAAACATAGGCTAGTTGTTGTCCTCTGTTCTCAGTAAATGTTATGCAGCCTAGTAACCTATTACCTGATCAAGCAGCCTTAGTCCAAGCTACTTTTTTTTCTCTCAATAGAGTCACTGCACTGTCTGTCGACTACATTTTCTAACGCTAGTGGTTTATACTTAGGCCTACCTACTTTTACACTTACCTACTTTTCATCTCCAGGGTTATAATTAGCCTACTGAAACCATGTCGTGGGACGGATACATCACTAACCTGATGGGAAAAGATGGCATTGGAGATGCCGTAATCGCGGGCCATGAACTCAATGTAGAGTCGGTGTGGGCGTCCCAGCCGAACGGCACATTATCTGGCATAACGGTAGGTGGATACATGGGCACACCCTACATAAAAGAAAATCTTATCGTTCATGATTGACTTGAAAGTTGTTGTGAGTGATCCACAACATTTCAGCTTAGGCTACCTAAATTGTAAGAACACGACATAAGAGAAATATTTCCCTTTGTGTAACATGGGTTTATGGGGGGGAAATTAGGCTATGTGTCAAAAACCAGCCTGTAAGGTAGGCTAAGACGCAATTATGAGCAAGCTATGCCTTTTAAACTTAGGTTGCCTGCGTCTCAAATTAGACTGATTTGATTGCACTGAGTGTGATTGAGACTCAAGCTGATTTGATAACTCCCTAAAAGGACACAATGTGATGTTTTTCCTGGGTCCACAGGAAAGTTAATTTAAGCAAGTCAATTCAAAACGGGCTGATTTGTGTTTCGTTGCTCAACAGGCTACTTCATGTATGTGATCTGTCAGCAATAAATTTGTCTTGTATCGGAACGCCGTCATTTACCTTTTACCCTTATCAGCGACCTCTTCCGTGTATGTGTCAATATTAAACGGAGGTCGGAGGATTCGTAAAGAAACGCAAGCACACACACTTGTGGGCTGCTGAAGCTCCAGTGGATTTTTGATTAGCGAGCGACGACGAGCTAACCGTTGATGTACAGCAAAGATTCTAGAGCAGAGCAAGATGGATCAGTTAATATTTAGGGTTCCCACGGTAGCCAGCGTCTGACTGTAACCAGAGAGGGTTAAAGCAGTAATGAAGGATCTTTGCTCACACCTGAGCTTACCAAAATGGCGCCCATAGAGTCATAGAACGTACTTCAACATATCGTATTATCTGGCTTGTGATCCATCTTGCTCTGTTCTAGAATCTTTGATGTACAGTGTGAAAGGTCGGTCGGTCGCTAGTAGACGGACCACCAGGCCAGCACTGAACTCCGAGTGTGGTAAACAAAATGGGATATTTCAGGAGGTAAAATCCCCGGTAAGAACCAAGACAGATTTTGTTCAAATCTACACACCTATGGCTACTGGAAAATGTATGCTTCATTTATCAAGTGTAGAAAGCATCGTTGTTTTAGAATTTTCGAACGAAATGGTCGGTAATTAGCGGTTTTACGATAGCCGATAATCGCTGGATTGGTTTCTTGATCCGATGCGTCAAAAGATTTTCTCACTCGAACAAACAAGTCGTTGGCCCTTGTCTCGAGATTGTGAAATTGTGTGTAACATTTGAATCCATTTAATTCTGGTGCTGTCTGTGAGACTGCCTCTGAACGATTCCCTTATTTGGTCATGATGTTGAGCTTAAAACCTGAAGAAACGCGCGTATCTAGGAAGTATGCAAGGGGGTAGCCTACCTACCTTACTCACTTCCGCGTGGGAGTCTGGTTAGGCAGTGTACAGGCAGTTGTGCGTAATGTGCAACACTTTCACGTACTGTATGCAACTATTGCACCTGCTGAACAACAAGCACGCCATCCACAACCATTAAACATTTCAGATATTTGGAGAGAACATGAATCAGGTTACCCAATTAGCCCATCATGCGTTAATTGATAGACTTTGGTACTGATGGACTTTTGGTATTTTAAGATAGCACATTCTTCTTATAGTAGGCTATATTATGAAATGTTAGTGAGCTTTGTCTGAGATGTCCTACCCCATGTATTGTTGACATTAAACAGCCTACATTAAACCTGTGAACAAACATGATTATTGTAGGTTCACATCAATCAGGGGGGAAAAAAACCTGTAGAAAAACACATTTTAAATTTCTATCTCTAGTATCTGCAAGTAGTTTCCAGGCTTTATCAAGACACATGCACTGTTATATCCAGTAAATGTGTGGGCTCATACCGGTGTTTGAATGTTTAAGCTGCTGGTACAATACTGGAGTAAAAAAATACTTCTATTAACGTAAGCGCCAGGGCCCTCCTGCGGTTCTGTTTGAAAAGCCCTTCAGATCAATATAGGCGCCGTGGGCCCTGTGCTCTGTGTGAACGGAGTCCAGGACTGCAAGTGCACTGTCCTCCGACACACAGCCTTCCCCAGAGGAACAGCTTATACAGTATATATAATAATAATAATAATTATTATTATTATTATTTTAAATTTATTTTTGAGGTAGAGGATAGGGTGGCAAGCTTCACAAGTGCAAGGGATAGCGGGGTGTGGATATGCGTGTGGTTGCTTTCATTTCAAAACAGTTCTCCTCACATGATTGCCTTGTGGCCCATGTTTCATTCCTTGGCCGGTGAGTGACCACCATGCTAGGGCTCGGTTCACTTCCTCTTCCTTTAAAATGTCACAGATCCTTTTGAACACAGATGTAAAGGGTTGTCTATCAATCCATGTCTTAGTTAGACTGTGATGCATGTGTGCGAGCAAGGGTGTAGATTAACATGTCACTGCTTGTATTTGAACCACTTGTCTCCACACTTTGGGAGGCACCTGAATCTCATGGCAAGGTTTGAAATCTGAAGCAAGAGGACCTCTAGTGGTCAAGAACAGTAATCACATTTTCTGTGTCTTGTATCAAGGGCCACATGCCGAGACTTGTTACTTTGTTGGAGTTCTCATCTTGTATCGTCTTTATAATTGAATCTGTACTAATTTATGTTCATTTGGAACATGTTTTTTTTTTAGACATTTGGACATTGTGAAACTTCAATGATGTTGTATATGCTTGCTGGCCCACTCATGGATGCCAAGAGTGGGAGAGGTAGACATGACCAGGCTATAGTCACCAAACATTCCTCAGTCCCTCAAAAAAATGAAGGGAGGACAAGGGTTTGAGAAGGGTGGTCGACAAATGAGAGGGAGAGAGAGAACAGAATGGAAGATATTCTTTTCACCTATCTGAATGAGGATTGACCTCTTTTGATCAAAGTCATCACAGTTATCAGTGGTTACATCATTGGCTACAACAGGCAAACAAAGTAACCAGTCTAATCTTAACACACCAAAAAACATTCCATTGATTTCTGTTCCTTTTCCATTTCTCTTATTTCTGTGGTCATGAAAGGCTGCGGAGATCAAGGTACTGGTGGGGACCGACCGCTCGAAGCTGTTTGGCAATGGCGTAACCGTGGCAGGGATCAAGTGCACTGTGCTGAGGGATACCCTGAACACGGAGAGTGTCTGGACCATGGACATGCGCACCAAAGCCACCGACAGTGACCCCACTACTTACAGCATCTCCGTTGCCAAGAGCGGCAAAGGTACAATTCTTCTTTTGGTTGAAATTTGGTGAAAATGTCTCGATGACACAAGAGATGATCTCGAAAATGCGCAATGAAGAAAAAGCTTGTTTGCATGAATAATACTTAGGCTACATTTCAATAAAGATATTGACTAACTTACAGTATTTCAAAATGAATGTGCCGTTTACATGTGCTCATTTCTTTCTCCTGCTTCTTGATCTATCTCTCTCTTTCTCTCTCTCTCTCTCTCTCTCATACACAGCTCTGGTCATTGCAAAGGGAAAAAAGGATATACACGGAGGAGTAGTGAACAAAGCGGTTTTCGAAATGTGTGATTACCTCAGGAAAAGTGGCTACTGAGAATGCTCTGCCTGTACAACTCCACCACTGACAGCTCCCCCCCCGCCCCCTTCTCCCTGATTACCACCTCTCGCCTCAGTCCCCACCATCAGGCTCGCCTCAGGCTTATTGCTGATGAGCCGCATATGACCCATCTATTCAGGCTAGTGATTCAGTTCGTAACAGCAAGCCACTCTCCACATGCTATTGTATACCACTGTTGTTATTATTTAGAGTACAGTGAATGATGACAGGATGATGTCGGTTGTCAGTGCCTATCATCCCATCTTCATCTCCCCCCCCCCCATCATCCTCTTCATCATCATTATCATCAGCAACGCCTCAGGAGGGATTGATCACTGTGAACCCTTATGATGGCTGCATGTTTGACTGGTGTGATTGTTAACGGTACACAGCGTTCAGTATTTGGCAGGGATGTGACTGGATCATTTAAATCTCTATCCCCTCAGGTTAAAGCCATCTGCTGTAGTGTAGCCATTATTATTATTTCATTGTTTTTTTTTTGTTGTTGTTGTTACCTACAGAACAAAACAAGAGATTCTAAATAAAGATAAATAATTGTAAGGTCATCTGTGTGTATTGTGTCAAGTCTGTTAACCTATTGCTCTCCCTCTCTTTCTGGAAGCCGTGTTTAGACCTACAGCGTGGTCATTTAAAACAGCTTTGAATGGCTTGACTGTGACCTTAGTTTAGGAGCGTCCATTCAGATTCGCAATCTGGCATACAGTCATGGTTGAAATTGTTGGCACCCATGCTAAAGTTGACTAAAAAGAGGAATATAAAATCATCTTTTGGACATTGATTTTAATGGCTTAAATAATAAAATTAGGAAAAATCCAACCTTTAAGGACACCAATTTTCTTTGCGAATGAATAATGTATCATAAATGAATAAATGTTCTTCCCAAAATACTGAGGTCAAAAATATTGGCACCCCTATGTAACCCTATGGGAATTTAACACATAATTGATTTGTAATATATTCATAATATTTTGTTCCTGACTTAATGGACCTGACAGAAATTATGTAAATGACTGTTGTAGAAAGAAATGGCTGATCTTTAATGCAATATCTACAGTAAGTATACAGATGCCCATTATCAGCAAACATTCATCCGATGTTCCAAAGGCACATTCTGTTTACTAATCTGATACCATTTTAGAAGGTTAACTGAGTAAACATTGGAGAACCCTTTTGCAATTATGTAAGCACATAATGCAATATGAAAACTACTGCCCTGATTAAAAAAAACAATGCAACTGATCCCCAAACCTTTGAACAGCCATGTACAATGTAACATATTGAAAACTTAAACACATCTTTTGGAATTAATGTTTCACATCCAGTTTTGTTGTCCAATACAATATTAACCTGCCAGGAGAAACACTGCCACCTTGTGGCAAAATGGTGTGAGTACAAAAGGCCATTGACAGTCCCGCAGTCAGGACAGGTGTTTTGCAGGGGAAAATATTACACACATTGATTGTTAGAATTAAGCAATATAGCGCGAGTGAGAGTGGGGTAGGTAATGGATATTCCCATGGGTGTTGTAGCCACGAGGCCGAAGGCCAGTCAGAAACAAATAAATAGTTCCATAGAACCCAATTGTTGTGTAATTTCTGATATTCAAATTTTGATTTGATATTGAAATCTGATATTCAAATTGAAATCAGCTCATCTTTGTGCAGATGTATTAATATCTAATAGGTCTAAATGGTCAACTTACATACTCATTCTGGTAGACATGCCAGCATCGACATCGCAATTAAAATAGTTTACTTTTGACTGCTAATTATAAAAACAAATTAACATGGGAATCTTTGAAAATAAATAGGCTAATGCATACATTCTATATACTGTACCCAGAGCCATATAAAGCATTATATGGCTCTGACCGTACCTAATCTGTGATTTACTCATCTTTCAATAACTTAGGAAGTGAGAATCTAAATACCTGCATTCAGGGTCTCTCCAAGCAAATACTTATTGCCAGTGGCACTGACCATTACAGTTTTATTGACTGTCGGGATCCTTACTGCACTATACGTCATTACACTTTACCTCAGATGGTTATCGAAGACTTCTGTCCTGTTCTGTCCGGAACTGACAGATAGCTGGTGCCTCTTCCGTACAGACAACACAGATTGGCTTTGTTGGCAGTCAAGCATGCCTAGACAAACTCCAGGGCTACAGTCGGTCTTGTAGAGTAGGTGTGTTCACATAATGATGACACTAAATTTAGCAACATGCTAAAGGGTAGGGGGCAAGCGCAGGCCGGGGAAAAGGGTAGTGCGTATTTGTGTGTGTGTGTGTGTGTGTGTGTGTGTGTGTGTGTGTGTGTGTGAAAGACATGTATAGCATGACATGAATGTTTGAGTGTGTGCTTGTCATGAACACAGACATGTTTGCTGTGAAGACTGAATGGGATTGTGCATTAATATGACAGGCAAAGACAGGGATGTCTGAAGCAGGTGTGTGTGTGTGTGTGTGTGTCTGTCTGTCTGTCTGTCTGTCTGTCTGTCTGTATGTGGTGTAGTGTATGTGAGCTCATACTTGCTCAGAGGAATCAGAGGCAAGGAGTCCAGTGGAGATGGAAGAGGGGTGCCCTTTCGATTCGAACCCAAACCCAATCTCACATTTCCCTGGAAAGTCAACCCTGACCTTTCTTCTAGAGGTCAAGGCCTATCAGGCAGGGACCATCTGACTGTTCCATCGCATGGAGAAAAGTGTGGAACCGGTCTACTAGAAGACCCAACTCTTTCAAGCACAGACACAAACGTCCACAGATCCATCTAGAACACTGATTTCATCCCCTTCTGCTTTTAGTTAGTATCTTTTTGTTAAGATACAGCTTGCATGTTTTGCTTTGAAATGTCTTCATAAGTGATCTAATGCAGGCACACAACCCAAATGGACACAATGTAAAACCGTCCCACTGAAACTCATCAGCTGGCATAGCCATCATACATTCCAGAAACTAGGCCTACTCCAGGGGTAGTCATTAAACAAGATGCTCTTCTGTTGTGCCACGGCTATGACTTTGTCGTGCCATAATCAACAATTATGTATTATGTGTACCAACAAGAATAAACAGGGAGTTGTACACCTACAGAGACACCTATGAAACGGACACGTTTCTCATCAGAGAGAAGCATTACCATACTCTTAATTTGAATTAAAACCCCTTATTCTCACTTTATGGCAGAATAAACCACAAAGCTATAGCACCTACTCTTCCTTAATCAAGGAATCATTCTTTAAACTTCTGTCTTTCCACTAGGGGAATTTCCTCCAAGGAAGAGTTGTGTAATCAGAAGCTAGAACTTCTCAACTCTTGACTGAACCCAGCCCCCGTTGTGTTCCTTTTATTAACTATTATAAGAAAAGATAAATAGCATCACTAATCGCATATGAGTCTAATGACAGCATTTTGATGGCCATTCAAGCACGCTGGGGCGCACCACGTTTTAGTGGCAGCAGTGTACGCGCGACACAGTCCCTAGCTCTCTTGCCATATACGGAGCCGCCTCACAGAGGGCGTCTATAAATTGCGCGGCTGCTCAGACGTATGCACTCTGCAGTCCGCCTGGACGGTCCGAAACAAGCCCGACCCAACCACACACAGGTAATGATCAATGCACTACCACTTCCGGCGCTTGTCGCTGATATATACTTGTCCCATGCCATTGTTGTTCAGTTTTTCTTCAGATATTGTATAAATCAACGTGCGTCTTATTCTGGTGTGATTTAACTTAACGCCAAGTTTGAAAATTAAACGCGTTCGACAGACATTTAATTTGAGGAACAGTAACCGGTTAGGGGCAAGCGCATCACGCGTACTGCGCGCTTTTGTTGAGATAGAACAAGTGAACTTCGAGGAAACGTATGAGAACTTCCCTACTAACAATGGCCCCGTCCGCCGAAACTTGAGTGCCCCATTTCAACTTACTGCAAATAGAGTAACCTGCGTGTACAGATGCGACCACATCGAAAGGCATCTGACATAAGGGGTTATGATGTGCCAAGGTCACGGGTATCGCCTTTAAGACCTCGCGTACTGAATTTTGAACACAGCACCCACAATAATTCTATTTATAGATGTTGAGAAGCTGTTTCTGATGGTTGAAATAAGCTAAATCGCATAGATCCTTGGTGCATGTTGCATGCAGATAATGCCGGCAATAATCAAAGACTCCCTTGATAGACTTTGCAGAATGACTTGGACGCGCGTCTTTCGTTATTTAGTGACCAATGGCAGGCTATTTAGTTGGCAAGCCAAAATTCACCTGTAAAAGTGTGAGCTTTATGTGTCTGTCAAATAGACTAGGAGACAAAGTCCAGCTCCCACGGTGTAATCACGCCTCGAGCACACCTCCATTGCGTCAGTGCGGTGCCAGCTTTGTTGTGGAATACAAAATCCTCACAGAATAGTGATAACATTCTGCATGCCGGTACTTCTGTTGACGGAGATAACAGAGAGAGGACGCGATTGGATGCAGTGGGTGGTGGGACCCGCAAGGAAAGCGCAAAGTTCGGGGAGGTTTTCATGATAACGCTAGCGCTGTCACAGATCAACCAGATCCGGAATGTAAATACAGTAGGCTCTCCGTGGTCCTCACGTGTGACTAGTGAAGTGCATCAGTACAAGTTGGCAAGCGTTGGACTATATAGCTAGCAGATGTGAGAGCCCTAGTCTATGAAGAGGCCTGAAGTATCTTATCTGTATGTCATTCACTATATTGATCATTCCACCCATTCCAGAACTGTAGATTAATAAATTAAACGTTAGTACCTCCAATGAAACAAAAATTCTCCCACACAATATGCAAAAGCTCTCTGCGGCTTTTTGCTCTGGGAAATGTAGCAGGTCAGAGCTAGGTCCTGTTCCAGGGCTGAACTCTATCTGTTGCTTAAAGGACACAGTGTATCTTCATATGATGCTGTCACATAGAGCACAGTGTGTTATCTGAGCTCGCTTTGACAGACACGGTAGTAGTATCACTCACTTGAGACACAACTCCTGTCTGAAGATATGTTACAAGGGCATTGTGTCTCGTGTGTGAGTGTGAGAGAGACAGAGCAGTGAGTTCTAGTATGGAAGAGATATATTGTATATTGTGAACCTTTGTGTGTGTGTGTGTGTGTGTGTGTGTGCGCGCGCGCATGTCTACCTGAGACTCAACTGAGCATCACAACGTTCTTTATTCTTCTGTGATGTCTCCGAGTGCTCTGTTGTCAAATTCTTTTCTTCTCGAGTGTGTGTACACGGATAGGTGGCTTAACACTCAGACAAAAGAAGTGTCTGTCTGCTGTGCCTGAGTGAGACACAGAATGATACTGTCATATACAGATACAGTGAGGTCAGATATGCTCAGTATAATCCTTATGGGGATTTTGCACCACATGACTGTATATCAAAGTCCAGAAGGTCACCTCCAAGAGCTGCTGAGGCATATCAGCGATTGAAATGTCACTGTGTGTGTGTGTGTGTGTGTGTGTGTGTGTGTGTGTGTGTGTGATTAGCAGCTGTGTAATACAGTCTGGCCACACCTTTACAGAAAGGTCATCACACTGTCACTGAAAGGTTAGAGGTCAATGACTGGCTGAGAGAAGGTCAAGGTAAGTTTAAATGTGACTGAGATCATGTGCACAGCATGTGTGCACACACACACACACACACATAGGCCTGTCTAGACACACACACACACGCTACAGAAAAGTTTGATGTGCAGTCAGTCACTCTTTCTTTCTCTCTCTCTCTCACTCGCTCTCTCACACTCTCTCACACACACACACACACACACACACACATACACACACACACACACAATAAAAAAACAAATAATGTCCTCTGTGCATTTCCGCCACAGACACTATTAATAACCTTGCATCCCTGAGAGAGCAGCTGAGCCTACTTGAACAGCTGTGTGTGTTCGTGTGTGCATGCGTGCGCGCAGATAAGCTACACTCAAGCACTGGAACAGTCTTGGTATCAGCTTGTTAATATTTTCTGTTCTCCATAAACTACACTGTGAAACATCACGTCTATCCTAAACATAAACTGACATTAACCTATAGGCTACTCGCATATTTATCATCATAGCCTACAAGGCAATATGCCTTCTTACATTGAAAACGCTATATGAAGCGCCAGATGGTTTTTGTATGAAAGGGTCTGAATTAATTTACTGTCGTCACAAAGCCTATTTCCCTAGCGTTTCTACAAACAGTGGCGTTGCACGCTATGCCACAGCATTTTGGTCGTTTTGCTGACGACGTCTATATCTGTGCAGAGAAGCATATGCCACTCTGGGCGTGCTATAGGCCTACCTACTCCCGATTTGAGAATCGTGCGTTATTAGTAGACACAATACGGCTTGGCAAGTGTAAGAGCGCTCCGACGCAAGCACATTTGCGACCGCGAGAGGAGGGACCGGGTGAAGGGCTTTGAGGAGTGGACAGTAGCCTATATAGGCCTCGCGCTTGTGGCGGAGGAATATATAGAATCATTTGAAAACGCAATTTTAAAGACAAGCCAAAGAATGAACAGACGGAACATTAGAGAGACCACAACAACACCCAAACGGACAGCTTAGGAGACTTGCAAATTGTGACAGGCTGCAAGATTTAGCCGCGATTCACCCGATCATTGTCTTGATTGGTCAGATTGGTTCTCACCACGCACTCTGATTGGCGGAATAGCTTGTTGTCACCGAGTGCGAGTGTAATTAAAGATACGGCGTTTCTTTCTTCGGAAATGGTGCTTCAAAGACTTGCTAATGCAGGTGAGAAAGGAAGTTACCAGACAATCAATATTGTTCTTCTTCTCAAGAGCACATAGACACACACCACAGAGGCACCATGCATATGTTCAATTGTGAGTGATTGCATTTTCTCCTATCTTTTCAGTCAGGATGTCCATCACTAAGATTCACGCCCGTGAGATCCTCGACTCCAGAGGAAACCCCACAGTTGAGGTTGACCTTTACACCGCAAAAGGTAAACACTCAGATACAGACACACACACACACACACACACACACACACACACACACACACACACCAGCCATCAGCCATAGCTAATGCTTTCGGAGTCGATTTTGCTGTGTTACTTACAAATATGTAAACAAAATCTTGTAGGGCCTATCACTTCCGCAGGTCTAGGTTGAGACATGACATTTTGAAGGATTTTGAAAATGAACACTCTCTCTCTCTCTCTCTCTCTCTCTCTCTCTCTCTCTCTATCTCTCTGTCTCTCTCTGTCTCTCTCTCAGGTCGCTTCAGAGCAGCTGTGCCCAGTGGAGCCTCCACAGGTATCCATGAGGCCCTTGAGCTGAGAGATGGGGATAAGGGACGCTACCTGGGAAAAGGTACACACACACACACACACACACACACACACACACACACACACACACACACACACACACACACACACACACACCTCAGCTGATAAATACTTTTCCATGTTCTGATTCTTAGGTACCCTTAAGGCCGTTGACCATGTGAATAAGGACATCGCTCCCAAACTGATTGAGAAGGTGCGTTCATTTGGCTTTTGATGCAGCTACATGCACTACATGAATGCTATCAATTGGCACACAGTGACAGTATCATCTGAAGTTACAGACAGACCTAGTTGTTCTTATTATAGCTCTTACTAGTGAAATGTTTTCCAACTTTGTCAACCTTTTCACCCGTTGTATATAGTGCTATGTGTAATTCTTTTCAGTTTCAATTTGATATGCTTTATGGACGTCACTCTGATGATAATAAAAGGACAAAAAGAAATAATTGAAAAAAAAAATGTCCCTCAATCTATCTATTCGTCTATCTGTTTTCCTATGTCCCCATGTCAATGAGCAGAAATTCAGTGTGGTTGAGCAGGAGAAGATTGACAAGTTTATGATTGAGTTGGACGGGACTGAAAACAAATGTAAGTACTTCTCTCTTCTTCCTACTAATGCACTATTGAACACAGACTCATGCAGGTAGCCAGAGGAACATCAGCTTTTGCCTCTTAGACTTACTGCAGATTTTATCGGAAAATGGTTGAAATCTGACCCGTTTCTCTTAGACTCAAGAGTATTTGAAGATTTAAAGTTGAGATCTAATTTTTGAGTTTCTTTCCTGGTCAATGTTAACATGTTCTCCCTCACCCCTCCTCTAGCTAAATTTGGTGCCAATGCTATCCTGGGCGTGTCTCTGGCCGTGTGCAAGGCCGGAGCTGCAGAGAAGGGTGTGCCCCTGTACCGCCACATCGCTGACCTCGCAGGAAACAAGGAAGTTATCCTGCCCGTGCCTGTAAGTGTGTGTGTGTGTGTGTGTGTGTGTGTGTGAGAGAGAGAGAAACAGAGAGAGACTCTGATCTATTTATTATTCCTTTATGCCTACTATCCTTGTATTATTTTATTATTAATAATAATATTATTATTATTATTTACTTATTTTATTATTTATTTATTTGTAATCTATGTATCTATTTTTTTCTTTTCTCATATTTCCTGTCTACTTTTTGTATGCTCTAATATGCAAAACATGCTTTGAGAACACAATGTTTCTTTGTCATGTCAATAAAGCCATTGAATTGAATTGAGAGAGAGAGAGAGAGAGAAAGAGAGAGAGAGAGAGGGGGGGGTAAAATGAGATTACATGTGTCGTCATATGCCATGCCACTCTTTTCTCCCCCCCCCCCCCCCGACTCTGACCCCGTCCGCCTCCTCCAGGCCTTTAACGTGATCAACGGTGGCTCCCACGCTGGCAACAAGCTGGCCATGCAGGAGTTCATGATCCTGCCCGTCGGCGCTTCCAACTTCCACGAGGCCATGCGCATTGGCGCTGAGGTCTACCACAACCTCAAGAACGTCATCAAGGCCAAGTATGGCAAGGACGCCACCAACGTGGGAGATGAGGGCGGTTTCGCCCCCAACATCCTGGAGAACAATGAGGGTCAGTAGTGTGAGTGTGTGTGTGTGTGTGTGCGTTTGAAAAGGAGTGTCCAGCTAATCCCAAAATTAGCGTAACTCTTCATTTAGGTAGATCAAATCTATCTATTAATGCAAGGAATGTCTGTCTATGTGTCACTCTGTCTGAATGTGGCACGCATAACTGTCAAACCACTCATCCGACTGATATCAAATTTGACACGTCTTGCTAATGACATGCGTGAGTGCAGTGCAAAGTTTGGTCGTTTTTGGACAAAAAATGACAAAGATATCGTTAAATTGAGCAAAATACAACTCTACCGCAATCCCACAATTCTACCCCTCTCCGCACTTTAGCCACGAACCTTCTCACTCACTCCAGCATAGAAACAAAAACGCACATTTCGCTGACAAACTCGCGTGTTGCCATTCATGGAAATTACGATGTCTCACGTAAACAATGGACCGTTTCAAGATTGTTAATGTTGGATAAACATGCTGAGCCCGACACACGTGCATCCATGTTGGTAAGCAGGCTGTTAAAGTCAACGTTGCATAGGCTACTCATCAACAACCGCGGTTGCCTAGCGGTTCTGTTGCCTGATCAGGTTGCTGATCTTGCAATGCTGACACACACGTCGGCAGCATTCTGTTAAAATTTGCATTTAAAACAGCCGTTCCTGACTCTATCTGGACATCTGCTATAACATTCATTCAAACATTACTTCAGAGTTCATAGCACTGGCATTGCCATGGTCAGCTTTTAGGCCACGGTTAGCTTTAGTCATTTCCCAACAACAGCAAAGACGCACGGGTACGTAATGTGTCTAATATTTCCATTAGCTGCAACTCAAACGCCTTTCCCCTTCACTTTTTTTACTTTGCAAAGACAGTAAAAAGCTCTAACTGCACGGGCTTGATTCTACATCATCACAATCTAATATGATACTGCATCAACGTTATTTGACAACAAGTTTCTTGGAAAACATTGTTTGTACGGGTACTGCACTAGTTGTTAGTGATATCAGCGTTGTTAAGAAAGAGCACAGTCAGAAGGATTTTTCCTTGTGTGTGTGTGTGTGTTTTGCCATCATTCTGGCATCTTTATGAGCTGAACGTTTCTACCTACAGCTCTTGAGCTGCTGAAGAGTGCCATTGAGAAGGCCGGCTACCCAGACAAGATCATCATCGGTATGGATGTTGCTGCCTCCGAGTTCTACCGCGGTGGCAAGTACGACTTGGACTTCAAGAGTCCTGATGACCCCGCCAGACACATCTCTGGAGAGAAGCTGGGAGATCTGTACAAGAGCTTCATCAAGGGCTATCCCGGTACGCACACACGCACGCACACACACACACACACACACACACACACACACACAGTATACACCTGCGCAAACATATACCTACATGCAGACATTAGCCGTTTTCAGACATTCAGAGATTCTGCGATAATTGCTTACCGCATTTCTGACGGTAGCGGACATTCAGACATGAAGCATGTGCGAAATGTATACGGCCGCCTGTTGGTCACATCTAATGTAGAATTTCCGTCAGTTGGGCTTTGGTTCGCTGGGCGGATAATGATGCCTAGTAAATGTGGCCACGCTGTCAGCTGTGCATGCCTGACAGCAGAAGAGTGTAGTTTTTACACCGGGAGTATGGAGGATGTTATAGCCTTGCTGCATTACCTGCAAGTGTGTTAGAGAGATGGAACTGTTCAGTGACATAGGGCGTTTTAAATACACATAATACTTCCCTCGATCGTCACTGACAAGTGTGGATTTTTTCCACAATTGCATTCACATAGCAGCTGTGGAAGCAACATTACGGCAACATGACTAGGTGGGCAGCAGGAAAAGTTCCAGTAGTAGATATACGGACATATGAATTCAGACAGCACAACAACAAAAACCCTGCCGTAAAAAGTCTGTGAACATTGCAGAAATACACGTCTGTCTGCTATTATGCACACGTTGCAAAGGCTTTCTTGTAGATTACACCAGTATTCTGTTACCCATGCACGCAAGTGTACTTTGTCCCTCTCTCTCACACACATACACTCATTAAACATCTGTTGTGTCTTATGTTCCAGTCATGTCCATTGAGGATCCATTCGACCAGGATGATTGGGAGCACTGGAGTAAGTTCACTGCCGCGGTCGACATCCAGATCGTTGGTGACGACCTGATCGTCACAAACCCCAAGCGCATCAAGGACGCCATTGAGAAGAAGGCCTGCAACTGCCTACTGCTCAAAGTCAACCAGATCGGTTCAGTCACAGAGTCCATCCAGGCGTAAGTGTGGAGCCTCCTTGCTGAGCTGCATGAGGGGGCCCAATGCTCTCTTTCTTGTGTAGGCGTCTTCCCGTCTCTTCCCCCCTTACACCTACCTTAACAGCCCCTACCACTTCTCAAAAAACGGAGCTAAGGCAAAGGCTCTTTTGAGTTCCATCTATCAAGGTTGTACAACTAAAGTGTCAGTCAGGGCCTCCTCGTCGAGCTGCGAACTGAGATCAGTATACAATAGGGCCTCCTTGTCGAGCTGTGAACTGAGATCAGTATACAATAGTGCCTCCTCGTCGAGCTGCCTCTGGGGGAATAAGTATGTTGGCCAATGAATTTCAGTTGACAAAAAGCCTTTTACAGAACCTGGTGTTGTGGAAATAGTATGATCAAACACAAGACTCGATCCACCCAGACTAATGCGTGTGCGTGCATGTGTGTGTTTGCAGGTGTAAAATGTCTCAGGCTGCCGGCTGGGGTGTGATGGTCAGCCATCGCTCTGGAGAGACAGAAGACACCTTCATCGCTGACCTGGTGGTCGGACTTTGCACTGGACAGGTACCTAGTTCTCTCTTTTTCTCTCATCTTTTCCTCTATAATTTTGCTTCTCTCACTCTCTTTCCTTCTCTCTCTCCTTCGCACTGTCTTTCTGATTCCTCCTTCCCCTCCCTTTTGTCTCAGGGTTTGTCTCTCCCTGCCTGCCCATGCCTTTCTTTCAGTCTGCTGTTATTTTTTCTCTCTCCTGATCAATTCTGTGTTTCTCTCCTTTCAGATTAAGACTGGCGCCCCCTGCAGGTCTGAGCGTTTGGCCAAATACAACCAGCTGATGAGGTGAGACACACACACAGTCACACATATACTTGCTTGGCATTACTGTAATGACTGCACTTGTATTAATGACTGCGAGTTTGTATGTCCTGATGCTATCTTGGATGCCAATCTATATCACACAGTTTCAAACAAACCTGCCCTTGAGGCAAATAAATGGGTGGGTGAATGAATGAATGAATGAATACAACTCTGCAATCTCATTCACAGGATTGAGGAGGAGCTTGGAGACAAAGCCAAGTTCGCTGGCAAGCACTTCCGTCACCCCAAGCTGTAGACACTTACTACAGAAACGCTGGAGTACACACACACACCAAGATTGATCCACCTCATCCATGACAACCCCAGACAAACACCGCATCTGACACACACAAAAGCATATGGGGATGAGAGATGACCAACCTAGTGTCAGATTGTTGTCAGAATTCCACTTTTTGAAATAAAAAAAGAACACAAACTGTTATTTCCTTTGTGTTTTTGCTTTGTGTCTTTGCTTTAATAGCGGGTCTGGATATAAAAGCAGCACGGGGCTGTTTTTTATTACATTTTAAAAAATCATATCACCTTGTGTGCAAATTTTAAATATAAGATGTGTAGCAATAATACCCTAATACAAGATACAAGGAAATTTTAAGACCTGAGAGGTATTTCACAAAATCAGAATTAAGACATCCAAGATAAGGGATAAAGCCAGGTTTGACATAGCGTTGTCTAGTCATACTTGCTAAACTCGTTTGACTAACGCCAATCTAGGATGAATAGGAGCGACTATGTCAAACCAGGTGTAATACTGCGTTCATGCAGCTCGGAACCTCGGAGGACCCGCCTTTAAAAAGTCCCGACCTCCGAAAAAAGTGTGTTCATGAGATCAGTTCGGAAAATAAATACAGGAAACGCATAAATACGTTATTACAACTGCTTAGTATGGTTGAGCAAGAAGGAAAATGTCTTGGGCGAATGTTTCTATCTGTGTTGTTAATTTAGTGACAAATTACCTTGCCTATTCGTAATGACAGTGAAATTCACCTCTTTTGTTGTTGCAAGGGAGGCCGTCGTGGTTGGAGAATATGATAGTGACGTCAAGTCGGACACCTCGGGGCACAAAACTTCCGCACGAGTCTCCGAGCAAAAAATCCAACCCGACCTAGCGTTCATGTCATTTTTCTGCTATCGGAGGTCAGAAATTTCCGAAGGTCCGATGTGCATGAACGCACTATGACTCGATTAAATTCATTCTGGACTCTCTATCCGACCACATAAAGACGTGGGGATACTTCGGTTTGGCTTTAGGGACCCTCTACTCACTACCACGTAAGTGTAGTGTTGGTTGGAACAGTAGAAGAGGTAGGCTATGTTTTGTAGCGGCAAAAGGACTTGCCCCGGTCACTTCCAGGCTAACGAGTTTTGGCTAAAAACGGTAGCTCGAACTTTCTCAAAATACATCCGAATGACATGATTTTGGTGTCAACTCAACGTATGTAGGCTACTCCCAATAGTCCGAAAAATTGATCTAAAGTGCATTTCACTCCGGATTATCCCTTTAAGCCTTTCTTGTCCAATGTGTTGAATATAAGGCGGATATGGTACAGGTGAATAGGGTAAAAACATTAACAAGCATATATCACTATGAAACTTCACCATTTGATAACTTAGATCAATATGAAAAATAAATGTATTACAAGTTTTCTGAAATATATGTTTGAATATGCAAATTAGGTATGATGTAATTACTGTAAATATGCACTGATTTGCATAAACTTAAAAAGATATAGCCAGTATCGGATAAAGGCAGTTTCAATCTTTTTCTTTTCATTTTGTTGACATAAGAGATGAAAAGTATTTTAGAGAGGGAATTATGGATATCTCGTTTAGTTATGCAGTAAATCAGAAAATACTATACCAGCCTTTAAAAAAATAAATTTTCGCCATGCATGTTTTTTGGAATAAAATGTCATGTAAATCAGGCTAAGAATAATATATTAACAAACCCCTTTGTAAAAACCTTCTAAACATAGATAGGTATAAGACTGAAAAGTTTGGTGTATGTAGATGTGACATTGTGAGGTGGAGATTTTGTTCTCCTAAAAAGACCAACTGGCCACAATTCCCAAAGAAGCCAGGTGCTGAGCTGTACTGATGAAGCACTTTGTGCTTCTCCCATCCTCTCAAAGGAAATCTGGATGTCATTCATAGTGACCATTGGGTCCAGGTTACCTGTCTGACCAAGGCATTTTGCCCCAGATTACTCAAATTGGCTGAGCAGCCAGATCTTGGCAGACTGCTGGCTGTTCCAAACTTTTCCATTTGAGAATGACTAATGCTACTGTACTCTTGGGCACTTTCAATGCCGCAAAAAGTTTATTGTATCCTTCCCCAGATCTGTGTCTTCACACAACCCTGTCTTACTGACAGTTCTATCGACGTTGTGGCTTGATTTTCACACTGACATACACCATCAACTGTGAGACCTTATATAAAGAGATGTGTGCCTCTCTTGTAATGTCCAATGAACTCATTTGGCTCAGGTGGGCTCCAAACAAGTTGTAGAAGCATCCCAAGAACCATTGATAGAAGTGGGATGCACCAGAGCTCACATGCAGGTATAACAAAGGGTGTGAATACTAACCGCCGAAAGCGTCAAAGCCATGACGTGAAACATTTGAACAAACCACAAGCAGCAATCCTGCGAATTTGACATTCTGATTAGTTGACGCCGAACCGTGTCATAGCTCATTACCATAAAGTTAATTGAGATTCAACTTTTTTTTGACGCCCGTGAAGCTCATGAAGCCACGCTCACACCCAGAACGCTTTTGACGCCGGTAACGCCGACTCTCCATAGAAAATGAATGATTTCCGGCACTCTTGACGCTTTTGACGGTCTTGGTCTGAACGCACAATAATGGAAATGGAATATTTCCGTTTTTATTTTATTCCGCACTTCCTACACATAGGAACATTTGTGTCATCAAACTTATTAAGCTTCACTGGGGTTAGGCTATATAATATTTAAACAAGAATTTATAATTAGTTTCTTTAACTTTAATGTTAACAGTTGAAGGTGAGGTCAGTTCAGTACACAGAGTTAACCATTCCTTTTTGCTGAATTTTATTTTAAGCTCTATTTCCCAGTTTGCTCTTAAGGGAGAAAAGGAATTCTGGGAATTTTCAGACAGAATTCTATACAATTGAGATATCTTCCCTTTTACCGAAGTGGCAGAAATAACAAATTCTTCCAACTCAGTGGGATAGAGTCTAAGTTGTCCCTTTTTTTTGTAAAGACATAATAATATGGCGAACTTGCAAGTATTTGAAAAAATCTGTTTTGGGAATTTGATATTCTGTACAAATAGCAGTAAAAGATGTAACAGACTCAGAGTCCCCATCAAACATGTCCGAAAAAGTTTTCAGACCATGAAGTGACCAGTTTCGAAAGTCGGTTTGACAGAGAGCTAGAAAGTCGTGGGTTAAATGCAAATAGGGGATTCTTTGCTTATATGTGCTTCTGTACTCAGGTGCCTGTTACAATCTCACCAAGCTTCTAATGTGGCTTGTAAAGGGGGCAACCCCTCTACATTAATCAAAGATTGGAATTTGTTGACATTCAATTCAATTCAATTCAATTCAATTTTATTTATAGAGCGCCAAAACATTACACATGTCTCATGGTGCTTTACAGGGTGTTAAACCTTCAAAGAGAGCCCATGAGCAACAGGGGCAAGGAAAAACTCCCTAGAATTGGAGATACATATAGGAAGAAACCTCAGACAGATCCACCACTCAAGGGCCCAACCCATCTGCCTAGGGTCAGTTAAGTAGAGTAAAGTCATTTGTAGTATCAGAAGGTTCAAACAGTCCAGTATAGGGAATAAATAGTCCATCAGTAATCCATTAGTAATTTTGGAGGGTAATGGATCGCTAGGATGCGTGGGCCGGGGATCCTGGCAGGGAACCACAGCAGGTAATGGTAGGGCAGTCATAGGGATGATGATGGCAATGGCACTCAGGGGGATGGGACTTCAGGTGTGATGAGGGCCAGGCACAAAGATGGCTGATGACTGGTAATGGTTCACCTCACAAGTGAGGTATAGGGGAAAGGGAAGAGAAATAAAGTGTGTTAGTATTACTATAAGTCATGATGGTTGGTATTAATAAGTATATCAATGGGGATATAAATTATTACACTATAGAGGGAAAAGGCAGAGGGGGAGAGGGAGTTGAATGACAGGACAGAGAGAGAGGGAGGAGGGGGAGTTGAGAGAGACAGAGGGAGAGGGGAGAGAGTTGTACGACATGACACATGAGAAGTCCATGACAGTGCTATGCTATAGCAGCATAACTAAGGTATGGTGGAGGGTAGTCAGCACCAGCACAGGTGTGGTCAGTAGCCACCATGGGAGGCATCACTGGGGCACCAGTCACACAAGCCCACAGCAGAGGTGGTCTGTTCCAATGAAACCCTGAAGTGGTTGCCGTTCCACACTGCACCATACCTAACTATAGGAAGCACTAAAGAGATATGTTTTAAGTCTAGACTTAAAAATAGGGAGGGTGTCTGCTAAACGGATTGAGGGAGGAAGATTATTCCAGAGGAGAGGTGCGCGGTAACAAAAAGCTCTGCCTCCTACTGTAGTTTTTGAAATTCTTGGAGTTACAAGAAGTCCAGTATTTTGTGATCGTAAGGGTCTAGGTGGATTATATAGGACTAGAAGATCTTTAATATATTCGGGTGCCCTGCCATTTATGGCTTTGTAAGTTAGAAGTAGAATTTTGAAGTCAATGCAACTTTTAACAGGTAGCCAATGTAGAGATGCTAGGATGGGGGAAATATGTTCATATTTTTTGGTCCTAGTGAGTGTGCGAGCAGCTGCGCAATGACATAAAGTGTCATGTGTGACCAATCGTAGCCGGTCGGCAAAACGGCAAATATCCTTCTTTAAAACAAATGACTTGAGTGTTTCTTTCTTCTCAACCTTCAAAGAAAAGCCCAAGTCTAACTCTTCCAAAGCCGCTGATTGGATACGCTGGCCTGGAGTCTAACGGTGTGGACACATATGCACTACATATGTGTCGGAAGGTGTTGCACGTCTTCCCCTCGTTTGTCGTGAGTGGGCGTTTCGTTTGAATTGTCAGTTAGCAGTTCATAAGCAGTTCGTTTTAACTTGTCTAAAGTGTTTCTCACAAATATACACCATTTTAGGCGTGTATTTAACAGCATACGAAAATATTAATAGCCTACACAAACTATGCAAGCCATTTTGAAATATTGTTTTATTTAAACTACTCAATGCAATCTCAAATCCTCACCAGAAACACCAACAGTCAATGTATTTCTCCAAATCCAAGTTTCGTTTATTTTATGGACAACTAGCTGGTCGTGGAAGAGTTCGTTTAAACATGAATTTGACATGTATACGGAACCAAGTTTCACGGGCACTGTTGTACTACAACGACGAACCTACTACCTCGTGCTTTCATTGGACAGACGGCTCGCGTTCAACGGACTCATTTGCATAGAGCTGGGGATCGGCCAGCTTTTCTGTCGCGCGACAGGTTTTCAAATGCAGCGCTGCCTTCCCGGAATGCTTTGCGGGTCCGTTAAAGTCGCTTGACGTCACCCATAGGGAAATAGCGGGTTCCGACACGACAAAGTGAAGTGCCGGAAAGATCTGTCCGTACCGTAACGGTGCGCTGCATTTGAAAACCTGTCGCGCGACAGAAAAGCTGGCCGATCCCCAGCTCTATGCAAATGAGTCCGTTGAACGCGAGGCTACTATCCAATAGGAGTAGAGCACAGGGGCGACAAGGGGAAGTTCTATTGCAGGTCGTCTGTACTAGAGGTTGTAGTGCAAAAAAATCCTACGAAACTTTAGTTCCTAGCCATGGAGGAAAGAATCATAGTCGCCGTTGCAGGCTATCCAAATTTATATGATCCTACCCTGCTGTCCTACAGGGACAACGAACAGCGAAATGCTGCCTGGAGGGCAGTGTCAGCGGTGGTTGGAGTCCCTGGTGGGTTTTTATGAGTGTGCACTGTGTAGTAAAATTAAAATATTCATCAACAGTTGCAATGTTAGCTGAAAGCACGTGTGCATCTGCAGACATCGGGAAGATAAACGCAGAACGAATGAAACATTCCCGTTTTCTCTGAGTGCAACGACGATAGACAGACATCATTTTGGACAAAAAAAGGCATAGAGTATATTAACCTCCGTTGCTCAGCCAAAATGCTATAATGCTATAATGGCAACGCATGATATTTTCATAACCGCGAGATACGTGCTTCACCATGACGGCAATATATAGCCCATCAGCGATCAATCTATTTAAAATAACACATATTTGAAGTACCATTCATGATATGTTGTCAAAAATTTAAGTTGTGACAAGTTTACATAGCTTAAGATGTATGTCTCATTCCCAGCCAGGAGGGACAAAGAGAGATTATGAGAGGGGATTATTGAAATGTTAGCAGAGAGAGATTATGAGGGAAAAAACAACATAATCAGCAGTAGTTGAACTAGCATATTCATGTACATAACCTACATACATTTTCATACATGTGTGTGTGTGTGTGTGTGTGATATTATTATTAGAGGATGTGTGCCGTGCCCGGTGGAAAAGCCTCCGGGACCAATACACACGGGAGAAAAGGAAGGAGAAGGAGAGGAACAGGAGTGGGGCTGGGGCCTCATCAGCTCGGCCATGGAGGTATATGGCTGTGATGGGGTTCCTGGCCCCATTCCTAGAGAGCAGGCCAACAACCTCTAACCTGCCCCGCAGGGCTACCCCTGTCCCCTCAGCTGCGCCCACATCTGCCCCGCTGCCCGTGCACACACCCACATCTGCCCAGCTGGCTGTGCCAATGCACACACCCACACCTGCCTTGCTGGCTGTGCACACACCCACATCTGCCCAGCTGGCTGTGCCAATGCACACACCCACACCTGCCTTGCTGGCTGTGCACACACCCACACCTGCCTTGCTGGCTGTGCACACACCCACACCTGCCCAGCTGGATGTGCCCATCACACCTGCCCCGCTGCCTGTGCCTGTGCACACACCCACACCTGCCTCGCTGGCTATGCACATCACCACACCTGCCCAGCAGCCTGTGCCTGTGCACACACCCACATCTGCCCCACATATACCCACCACCACCCCGCTTGAATATACCCCCCTGGCTGTGCACACCCCGTTGGTGGCACCCACCATCCCACCTGTGGAGCCTGGAAACCAGGAGGAGGCAGGCCCTTCCACCTCTCATTTTCGCCCTCCCCTGAGGAAGAAGAGAGGGAAGGGCAATTTGAGTGTCTTTGAGCGCGAGCTCTTGGACACTCTGCAGGAGGCAGAGCCAACACCACCACCTTCTCCTCTTCCTCCCGCTCCTCCTGGTCCTCCTGGTCTGTCCCCAACAGACGAGGACGAGGTTTTTTTTTTAAGCCTCATGCCGGCTATTCGCCGTCTGACCTTGGCCAAGAGGGCCGAGGTGAAATTCAAAATTTATCGCTTGATTTATGAGGCAGAAGTAGAGGGAAGGGATTGATTTTCTTTTAGTTTATTTAAATGTTCATCTAGGTTCAGTTTAGATCTTATGTTAAGTTTATATCTTATATGTTATTTATGTTCATGCTTGTTTTTTTTATGTACATCGTTCATAAATGCCAATCTGCCAATCTGTGCATCTGATATATTTCTGTTTAATAAATAATGGAGTTGCCTCAATGATGTGCATGACTATCATTTTTATTAATCTGTAGGGTTTATGCTTGCTGTGCAGTTACTAACCCAATATTGACAGATATTAGATAGCTTTACTGTAACTGAAGTTTAATATAATGTTGTTTGGAAGAATCCTGTTGATACTCACCTGAAAAAGAGAAACTTCAGAGGTAAAGCAACACAAAAGCAAGTGTGAAAAAAGAAAACTGACAAGATGTGAATTGCATATACACACAATGAAGAGTTGGGTTCTAACAGGTGAGTTGAATGACAAGGGTGGGTTAAGAGTTATGAATTCTCAAGAGTCCAAGCTTTCAAATGGTGTATAACATTACTGCATAGCACTATGGTTGATAAAATGATGAAATGTATGAACCATAGCACTCTCTAGGACAAAATCAAGCAGAGATTCAGATGTGTGTTTGGAAAAGCTTTTAAAAGGGGGGGTGATTTAGACATCGATTTAGACAGGTTATTAAAGAGCAGTGTACTGTATGTATAATGCTTGTGCTACTTTGGAATTATGCTTTTCAAGGACAATGTGAGTGGCTCTTAAAAGAGCCGTTGTGTTAATGCCGCTGCTGGATCGGTTCATGGTTGGACCTGCCAAGGAACAGCACCCTCGCCGCTGAAATAAGAGGAGAAGTTGGCTCTCACTCTCATGGCCTCCCGTGTGGCGTTGTTCGCAGACATCCTGGAAACTCCCCGGAGGCAACTACCATCGCCAGGCCTGCGGAAACAACCTGCACTCTGCCTTCTCCTCAGGGTCATGACCCGCAGGTAGTTGTGGAGCACGCAAGTGGCTCTGACACACGTCTCAGCAGTGGAGGGGCTGACAGCCATCACTCTCCTGTACATTCGCCACTGTGAAGACAGAATGCCAAAAGCACACTCAACTACAAGCCTGGCACGGCTGAGGCGGTAGTTGTAAACCCTCTGCTCTCCAGGGACATGGGGGCCAGGGAAAGGGCGCATGAGGTTCCGGCGGAGGGGAAATGCCTCATCTCCCACGAACACATATGGCATTGGACCACGATGCTCAGACCCAGGGATGACTGCATCTTCAGGGAGGTCCAGGGTGCCATCTCGGAGGCCCTCGCCAAAGGCAGAGTTGTGGAGGGAGCCGCCATCACTCGTCCGGCCATATCCACCGACGTCAACTACCCTGAAGAGGTAGTCAGCATCCACCACTGCCAACAACACGATGGAATATGCGCCCTTGTAATTATAGAACATGGAGCCGGAGTTGCCTGGCGCCTGGATGACCACATGCTTCCCATCCACCGACCCAAGACAGTTGGGGAAGTTCCAGAGATAGCTGAACCCTTCAGCTATGTCACGCCAGTCCTCCATACATGGTGCAGGCAGGTATTCAGGCAGCAGGGCATCCCAGATGGCAGCTGACACCTCCTTCACCACTTCTCCAACAGTGCTGCGGCCCACCCTGTAGCTGCTGGAGATGGTTCTGAACGAGTCCCCTGTTGAGAGGTATCTGTGAAGATATGAAGACATATTGAGTTACATTTGCATGCAGTTTATTTAGATAGTGCACATTAACCAGTAAACAGTGTTTTAGCTATCATGAAACAAAGTTGTTTTAAAATCATATAGTGAACGTCCACCACTCAATTAAAGTGTTTAAAATAAAGCCATGTAGCCTATAGGCCTATTCCAATAATAAATCAACCCGCCATAATCATAACTAGCGTATTATAGCAGTAGCCTACCGTAGACAAATAGCAAGGCGCTGAGCAGGACCAATTGCCTGACGAAAAAAGGTATTCATCTTGGCAATCCGCGGTCCCACTCGCGCCAGCAGGTCGTCGAACAGCTCCCTGGACAGCCTGAAATGTTCCCTGAACATGTCGTCGTCCAGCCGGAGCTCCATCACAAGGCGGTGGTACTCCCCACACTCCCGCCGGGCAGCTTCAGTCCGGATGGGGTGAACCCAGTGGCGGCGACGGGGCTTCTTCCTCCGGAGGTACAGGAGAGCAGCTACAATAATTCTCCGCTGTCTTCGATTCATGGTTAGATGACTGCTTAACGAAATCCATACCGGTATTTATACACGAAATTGGAGGGAGAATTGATGTGTCAATACACATCACTACTCCCTCCAATTTTTAAAATTCGAGAGGGAAGAAATTAGGTTGGTTGGTCCCGAGCAAAACCACAACATCCGCCGATGGTTAAAAAGCGGAACGCCCATCAACGTGCAAATTGTAGGAGGGGCGCGACACCTTCCGTCAAAAAAGTCGGAAAGATCTGGCTGTACCGTAACGCAGGCTTGGCCTCAACCAGGGGGTCAGGATTTGACTGATTAGCTTCGCCGATTAAGGCACTTCCTCGTCGCCATTTTCCAGAAATACATCATGTCCGGTGCTGTTTTCCTCATGCTGATTGGTGGCTGTTCCACTCTCAGCTCATGCACGAGCTTAGTGTGGGCACGTGCTCTCCTTCTGTACCTTACGTCAATCAGTAACCTGCCACTTAATTGGCTAAGTAAAACGGCACCGGAAACAAGCCCCTTGAAACGCCATGTTGAAGCCTGAAAAAATCATTCAATTTTGGCAATTTTCACTAGCCTAGCATTCCCATTGAAATGAATGGGGGCGGGACTTGTTGACTTTCTCCAGTTCTTATACAGTAGTAGAGCTCGACAGTCCCGCCCCTCCTCCGAGAGAGCTTATTGTCCGGATGTAAATTTCTCATTAATTTCTCCCATTGATGTCTGGAAAAATCTGTGTGTAAAAAGGTTTAGACCATGCCTTAGGCTAAACAGCTACGGCGTGACTCATGATACAACATATCATTTCGAGCCAAAAAACGATAATTTTTTTTTTTTTTTAAAAAGGCAAAGGTACAAGACTGTGTACATATCTTAAATTCCGAGTTAAAGAACTCAAATCCCGTGATGCTTTGCAAACGTACACACATTTCCAACATTTGCAGCCTAACGATAGTTGGATCCAAGCTAGGGCCGAATACATGAAAAATCATGAAGATTGGGCACTTCAGGAAAAGTTTTTGATTTTTGGCAGGGTGTTAGGTATGTGCCTAAGGTTTTTAAAAAGTTGGGGTGGCCCCCCCTAGTGGCAGTTACCATAAAATCCAAAATGGCCCCCACTGAAAAGAGAAAAGGCTACATCTCAGTTTCCTTTAGTCATAAATTGTTGTATAATGACACTTTTTCTACTTGATTTGATACAAGGAATGATCATGTTGATATTATCTTCCTATATTCAGGTTATTTTCATGTCAAATGTATTGCCATTCACTTTTTGCTTGAGAAAGGTCCATATCTCTGAAATTGAATAACATAAAAAGATTATTCAGGCCTCCAAACCAATACATTCATCCTTTAGGAATAATATTGAACATGTTAACATCATTCTAGTGAGAAAAATATTGTTTAGCAAATGCCTTTACCAGAAACTGTCTATTTCTGAAATCAATACATCATAGTCCAGCAGCCAAATGCCATAATTTAGGTGAACCTGGCTTTGTCGGTTAAAGTTTTTTTTTGTTGCCGAATCTAGTAGACTAGGGGTACCTCTTTAAGATTTAGGAGGGTGCCCGGTGATATCCCTTGGACAATTTCGTATATTAAGCCTTTCTTTTCCAATGTGTTGAATATAAGGCGGAGATACTAGTATAGGGTTTTCTGTAATGTTTCTGTAATAGAGATATTGACAGTTTATTTGAGCTAAATATTACTATGATAATAGATTTAACATGGAAATTGACTTACAATAAGAAGAATATATCAGAATAGGATTCCTTGTATCAAACAAAGTAGAAAAAATACATTATACAACAATCTAAGAGCACCCCAACTTGTATCCATTGATCTTTTAAAACCTTAGGCCTATACCTAACACCCTACCAAAAATCAAAAACTTTTCCAGAAGTGCCCAGTTTTCCAGAATTCGACCCTAGCTATATTAATCTGAGAAAAGAAGATGATTACTTCCTACCGTTTCCATTGAGTAAATTCAACCTTCAAGATGAGAAAACCGTTCTTTTTTGGAAGAACACACATTGCGGGAAAAGTTGAGACAGTTTGTTTGGGATTGCCATGGCAACGGCGATCTCTACCAATCAAAGGCTCTGCTTTCACCAGTTTTACACATTAGGCTGTTGGGTAGTGCAGTACTCTCTCATTAAATCGTGAATAAAACATTTTTTTCTGAAAGCAAGGTTAATGCCCCATTAACTTTTGACATCTATATGAGCAGGTATAATCGCTTAGTCACACCGTAGCTGGTTTTAAGTCTACCATGGACGGTTACGATTGTATGGCTTATTCTCCAGTTGTCAATGGAGAAATTGTATTGGATTCTTACATCCGGACAAGGCTGTGGGCGGGACTGTCGAGCTCTATACCTCCATAGCCTCAATGGTGCGACCCAAAGCCATCAGTGGCTTTGGTGCGACCCAAGCAAGGGGGCAGCGAACGTTCTGAGAGTGTAGACAGTATGGCGGCCGCCATGCTAAAAAGTAGACCGTGGCTAGCTGGCCATTCCATTGAATCCTATGGGGCGTAAGCGCCACTTTGACATCAAATAACGTTAGAGCTGAAGCGTTTTAAGCCTTTATATGAACATTTTCTATTGTCGGAGTGCATACTACATTGTGAAATTGGCGTCATAATCTCGTAACTGTTTTATCGGCAGAGTAATAAACTTTTTCCGAAATCAATGCTAACGTGAGAATGCGCATGCGTCCATAGAGAGTAAAGCGTCGCCATAGGTCAGACTCGGTCAGACTACGTGCCTACGTCACATGTACGACACCTGAGCCTGCGCAGGAGACCTATGACGGAAATAGAAGACCTAAAAAAAACGTTGAAATTTGCTTCCTCGGTCTCTGCTGCCGTCTACGTGATAGCTCTGTCCATATCTTTTACGGTCTATGGACCCAAGGGGGCAGGAATATTCCCGGAAGTAGTAACACGAATTGAGCTGGTGATCAACCCTCTGCTAACTCCCATGAACGGCCATAGATTGCAGATTTTTTAGCGATCCCATAACTTTATGTAAAATGTGCCCTGTGTCGCCCTTATAGCTTCTGTCTATTCTATATAGGGTATCGAAGGCAAAACTAATTCACGTCTTCCTCGTATATAACGTTGGTTTCCCGTAAAGAAGTATAGTTAGCATGTCGGTTGGAGGGAAGCTAACGTTCAACGTCGTATTTCCCGTAATATTTGGATAAGAAGCTATGTTAGAGCTCAGTCCAGCCTGCACGAAAACCATGACGGAAAGTCATTCACAAGATCAGTGAAAAAGCTTGTAGCCTACGGTAGCCTACAGTATTATAGGATAAAGCATTACCTAGAGTAGGGTGACCAGACGTCCCGATTTTCCTGGGACAGTCCCGATTTTGAGTGGCGTGTCCCGAGTCCCGACAAAAGCCCGTCGGGATGCTAATATGTCCCGGTTTTCACCAACCACTGTTGAAGTGTGGTTTTAATATAGCCTGATCACTACCTAAACCCATGTAGAAACTAGCATAAAGCGTCCGACGTATGATTTGTGTGTGTGTGTGTGTGTGTGTGTGTGATCGTGTGCCAGTCAATCGCAGTCTGCACAATCTTTGCAGTCAGCGTTACATTGCTTCATTGCCTCGTTTTAATGGCTAGCAAGTTACGCTACGACAATGCTGAAGAGAAAGTCATCATTCTCAATAACCTATTAGTCCGTGAGCCAGAGGGGTTGGTCGTTATCAAAAAGGGGGCAAACCATACCTTTACTGAAAGCCTGGAATATCAGCTTTTCAATGATGTATAATGGCCATCTGACAAGCTGTTTAGAGTTATCACACATAATGTAAACTAAGGTTGAGAAAATAATATGGCTGAGTTTCGTTCTCAAAAAATGTTTTCATGCATAGGCAAGATAACAGGTGAGGAATGTTTAGGAGTCAGACAGTGCAGGCCCTATAATCTCTGACTGAAAGTGCACAGAATTTGTGCATTTACACAGCAATATTTAAGAAATTTTCTCGGGGGTGATACCCCCAAACCCCCGCTGCAAAAAAAAGGTTCACCTGTCGCATGTTGCCGTTACATTTGATCACGCACAAAAGTGTCCCGGTTTTAGTTCAGAGAAATCTGGTCACCCTAACCTAGAGGCAAGTAAAGATAATAATAATCCCATCTATCAGACGAGTTACAGCAATGTGCAGGATGGCTAACGTTACAAAGTGAGTAGCCTACGGGTCTGCGCAGTACGATGGAAAGTAAACGGAATTTTGTTTCTACCCCCTCCCATTGAGAACAACGGAGTCTGTTTGTCCATTTCTTTTAGGTCTATGCAAAGCCATAGATATCTCAAAGTTGTGACACAACCATTCACTCCCGTGTACAAAAAATGGCGGCACATCCGGTATGTCATGGTCGTTCAGTAGTTCCTCTCAATGGGGGAATGAATGAATATCTCAGGTATTATCATAAGACTTTTCTACATGACTTATGGCCGTGTGCATAATAATGCATTTTCAGTGAGTAATATATGTATGTGGCAATGCAGTTTGTAGTAATTTATAGTAAAAATAGAAATGCGATCACTGCTGTCAGTCCCGTAGTAAACCAGGGACCAGGCCTGTGAAAACCTTACTGTTCAACGGGGCAGAGGACCACAAAGTCCCCTCTACCACCATCCAGGTCAGTGTTTCCCTTAGAATTTTTTTCCAGCAGTGGTGCTAAGGTCTGCCAAGCACCCCAATTTCAACTATGATGTTGGCTGTTGTGCTTTTAGAATGTGGAAGTAGGCCTAATTTTGAAAATCCAGCCGTGGTGCTGCACCACTGCTGAATACATTAGGGGAAACACTGCAGGTGGTAGGCTGGATGATTGGCCATTCTTTTATCCACGGTGGTCCACTGTACACTGGCCTCAGCCTATGCTTTTTCCCCTATTTTGAGTGGGCACACCGATGAGATCACGGTTATTGACATACATGACTGCCCAGACACGGATGTGGCAGAAGTTGTGTCTCTAGGTTTCTTTTGATATCTACAAATTGAATGAATATTAAATGTGTATTGAGTAAACATTATACATACAATGTTTAAAGGTGCTGGTTGGGTAACAGTCTTCTGTTGACAATTAAAAAAAAGGGAATTCACATTACAGCTTGATGGCAACAAAGTACTGACACCACATGATAGAGAGGAGATCAACGCTTTGACTGTAGAATATTTTTGTAATTGTAAAACATTGATTTGCAACTGTAGAATATTTTTGTAATCGTAAATTATTGTAGGATGCTGTAAAACCATTCCGTACCCGTAGAACAGATTTGTAAGTGTATAGGGTATACTAATATCGACAATTACTTGTACAGATCATTTTTACAGTTACAAATAATTTCTACAGTTTCAAAACATGATATACACTCACAAGACTTTTGAGTCTAATAGTCCATACCATTAGCCTTTTTCTCATTCGAATTTGAGACCTTGCAGTCGGAAAAGTCTCAAGTCTAAAGTAGCCTGGGATATTCTAAGTGTCAGTTTATTGCACATTTTAAAGTGTAACTGCACCCTAACATACTGTATGTTTTTTTTAGCTGTTGATTGATTGAAGTTACTCATAAGTGGTGACCTACACTATTACCAGGGTTAATATCGACAAAAAACGTGTTTCCCGAGAAAAGTAACATTTCGCATGATTTTGTATTGGAGATATAGCTCTCCGCGCCCTCTACAGGTTGAAACATGGCATGGCATTTTGGTCCAAAATGCTATTGGAATGCTGACGTAGTCCTGCACTTTTCTTGACACGAAATCACCATGGTTGATTGGCTGCAGCAGTGCTGCACTACCTTCCAAATTTCAGAACGTCCTGCCCATTTTGAAAGCCCTTTTCAGAAATGTGAAGTGGGTGGAGTTATGGGGTGAAGTTACACTTTAAGTCATTTTGATTAGCCACTGCATTCCCATCTGTTGGCATCTTGTTGCAAAATCCACAGAATCATTTTAAGTAAGCAAACTGCATACAGGTTATCTTTGTTCCTGACGTCAGACATGATAAATATCCAAACATCTTGTATCTTGCCCTGTGCTGTGCCCTGATTCAGTGCTGCCAAACCTCTGCTTACCCTCTCTCTCTCTCTCTGTCCTGCGCTGTGCTGTGCGAGAGGGAGAGTGGTTACAGTAGAGCGGAGAAATGTGTGCTTCTTTTACCGAAATATATAACAATATATTTTGCATTACTTGCATAACATCACACTTGGCACTGCACTTACTCATGCCAGCAAGTCACCTGCCACGTTTGAAATCGGAGGAACATTTGACAACACCCGAAGAAGACCAACATTGGTTAAAACCTTGTGCAATAAATTCACTTCGAGAGCAGCAGCAACAGTGTGCGGGTACTTTTTCATTTTTCACTGATCTATTTTACCTTGCACCTGCACCTGCACTAAGTTGGATGTACATGCAGCGTTCTCTTAGTCTGGTTTTCACCATACTAAACTCAATCTCGCAAGATTGAACATTAGTCTGGTGAGGCTGCGCTTTGTTTCTACTGCACTTCGCGTCGCTTAGGTTTCGTCACGTCACCGGCCAATAGCGTGCCAGGACTAGAGTATGGCCGTTTCTGATTGGAGCCAAAGGTTCTGCCAGTGAACAGAGGAAAACGATCTGATGGTGTCCAGCCTGAGCTGCCGGGCGAAATTCAAATTCCCCGGAAGTTCAGGCAGGGTTCACCCAGCCTAGCGTTCTCTGCAATGTAGCAAGACATCTGCCACGTTTGAAAACAGTCGGAGGAGGGTTTGGAGAGATGTGCCAACAGACAGACAGATGTTCCTGTAATTTATAGATAGATGTAAGCTTGACATCTACTTTACCACTTTCAGTTCTTTGAAGAAGCTGGACTACCATAGTCCGACAATTCTCACATGTAAATCGGCTTGAATAGAAGTTACTTTGCTAAATAACTAAATGTAAATGTAAATGTAACCTACTGTACATAAACTCTTAATATAGCCCACTCTGTTGGTAGCAGAGAGATAACTTGCAATATAGCATTAAGCATATTGCTTGTAGTGGGTAGGAACAGTGAACCCCTCCCACCACCGGTAGGCTCCTAGATGGCATTAGCCAGCGAGCGATGGTAGTGTTAGTAGTATTGACGCATTCAAATAGGAAAAAAAATCTGATGTATAATCTCAAAACTGATGTGTCAACAACATACAGCTTACATTTACATCCCATCAATTACAAATGTCTTTCATAGTGGAGGGTTTTCCGAGTGTCAGTTTTTCTCTCTTTTCTGCTGCATCTCCCTGTGGTCTTGCCAGTTGCCACACACATACAGCGGCAGGTGAGATAAGCATTCATGCATTTCTAGGGGTTGCACACATGCACACATAAACAAGGTTTGGCCTTTGTGCCACAAGCGGCAGGATTCGACACCCCAAGACACAAGACAGTCGCTCTAAGGAGGTCATGGTAAGCCCGCTGTCCATTTCACCAGAGAATACACCTGACTGACTGGGCAGGCACCATCGAGTCGAGATACACACACATTCACACACACACACACACACACACACACACACACACACACACACAAAAACACAAACAAATCAATTCCTCTGCAACTGCTATGCTAAACATTTTAATACATACCCAGTTCACACTATTATATATTACTACCTCGAATTCAGTCTTGTAAACAATGTCAGACACAGACACAGACAAACACAGTAGACACAGACAGACATACACACAGACAGACACACACACACAGACACACACACACACACACACACACACACACACACACACACACACACACACACCTCCCTCCATTCTCTGACGTCAATGCTGGAGGGTGTGTCTGAGAGAGAATGGGGTCTTGGGTTTAAGAGTGTGTGTTGCTTAGTGATGAGCAGTAGGCATAAACTTCAGCACAAATTCAACTCCCACAGACTTACACACAATGTTAGTTTGAAAAAGAAATATACTATATCAGTGGTAGGTTCATTTTTTATTCCAAGCCTTGATGAGGACCTCTGAAACATCTTGGCTTTTTAATGAAGTAGCCATTTACAATAAAGGCTTTTTAAAATTGTCCACATCCCTTCCCTCTGCATTTGGGGTGCCTGTATTGATTATAATTTTTTATTTGTTTAATGTTTTTGCTTAATTTCATCATGTGAAATAGCTTGAACATACAGTTTTCTGTAATAAATTCTGTTCAGTTTCCTGAAATACTGTGACTACCATACCTGTGTGTGTGTGTGTGTGTGTGTTTTGCCTCTCTACAGTACGTGTGAGTGTGTGTGTGTGTGTGTGTGTGTGTGTGTGTTTGCTGGCAGAGCTCTGTGGCGCTCTGTGGGGTCACTGCGCTGTGCGTCAGAGAGATGCTGTGATGGAGGGATGTACGCAGGCGAGGAGAGGAGGAAGAGAAAGGGAGGCCCCTCTCTCTCCTGTGCCCCGCCCCCCCTATTCGCTGCACATCCATCTATCACTCTCAGACAGACAGACACACACACACACAATGGATTGGGGACTGGTTTTGTACACACACAGAAACACACACACACGCACACACACAAACACTTTAGTCCACACGCACACACATAAACACGTGCACACACACACACACACACACACACACACACACACACACACGAGTGATGGCAGGACTAATTGAGGTTAACCTTTTTGAAGCCCCCCCCCCCCCCCCCACACACACACACACACACACACACACTATCTAGACAATATAGAGACACACATTCACACTCACTCACACACACACACACACACACACTCTGACGTCAGTCTCAGCATACTTACTGAGAATGAGGTAGGGGTTGTAGAGTGTCTGTAATGGGATTCTCTTCTGACTCCACTTGGGTGTCGGTGGGCTGTTGAGGAAAAAAAACAAACAATAGAATCAGACTGGTACTGACTAGAGTAGACAGCAGCACACTCAGACTTCCCCTATGGAATTTGCTGAATTCTCCAGATACTGACTGTGTAAAGATTGACTACAGTCATTATTCATCAGGTCAGACCAAGATCACTCAGAGTGCGTACCTCTGATGTATTTGGTCATCTTATCTGAAGCTTAACACATAGTAATGGCATAACATTTTTGTAGAATAATTGACATGAAGGTGAGGTATAAATTGTTTCACGGATTGAAGAATCCCTAATGTTAAAGCTGATGAAAGTGCACATTGTACAACACAGTTGTACAACAGTGTATAACACTAATTTGTAACTGTGACTGTAACTGTAAACTGTATTTACATTTGTTCTGTTGACATATCTTTGTATTGTATGCCAGTGTGACCTTCACATTCAACATATACTGTACATAAATACAACTGAATTGAAAACAGTTTTATGTTTTCTGTTTAGCTAAGGTTCATTCTGCCTCAAAAATGTAGTTGATTCTACTTATATGTTTCACACATCTAAGTAGATAATAGCATTGAAAGCTATTTTGAACAGCTGTTCTTTAACCAAATAGAGAAAACCTGATTGAAATATGTCAAGATAATGCACAAATGTATTTAATTTCAGGTTCACTTTGTGTTTTCACCTAGGGTTTTGCTTGTTCATTGTAGGCATCATTGTATGAATCACTGTTTATGTATCATGTATGAAATTCCAATGAATGCCAATTGTGAATGTCCACCCTACAAGCACCAACCTCAATACATTGTGGTAGTCCCTATTTCTCTCTCACTCTCGCTCACTCTCTAATGGAGTCCATGGTAGTGTGTTTGAGTTCACTTTTGACCGCAGATAATGACCGGATAAAGTCTGTGACGAGGAGTCAAGTTTGCGGCCAGCTGGTCTCTGAAGTGGTGGCTGCGGAGCCTTTTGTGTGCAGAAGCAACCTTAATAATGAGAGATAAAGACCTTCATAACCTCCAGCTGGCTTTTAAAACTTCTTACTGAAAACAAACACACTTTATTGTTGTGCCCCCCCCCCCCCCCCCCCCCTTTCCCCTTTACACTCATATTCCCACCAGCTAGCACCCTCCCGCCTTCTGTTGTGGGTGAGGTGAGGGCGCTTCACCTGCTAGTCATCTCTAAGGAGACTGACTCCTCGTGTGGAACTATTGGCCCACTGTGTCTGTACTGCAGGGAGGAAATAGTTTCTGGCTGTCCCGTCGTTTCCCGGGGGAAGTTTAATAGGGGGCGGCCCCCCCCCAAGAAGGTCAGAGGTCGTGGCAGACTTGGGGTGAGCCTGCCATTGTTTTCTGAGGGCCATGTAAAACAGAAGGGGAGGTTAGGGGGTGACAATTGTAAATGCATGGGATCGTCGAGGCAGTGTTTTACAGTCCAAGCATATTTTTGTGTGTGTACATACGTGATTGATGAGGTTGGTTTGATATTCCACTCCAAGTTAGCGGAACATTTGTAGTTCAATCTTGATGGTCTCAGTGACGGTGTTCTTCAACACACTCTTACACACACTCACAGCCAAACACATGCATGCAGATTTATCTCTGGATCACACTTCTAGATCTGTAAAAAAAATATCCCTTTTAGCAAGAAGGGAGAACGGGCACACTTCAAGCTCTTCCATGGGAAGTTTATCACCATGACAACAGAGGATGCAAGGCCCTGACAATACGCGTCTGACAGACAGGCGTGGGAACTTGGGAGTGTATATCAGATCCGACACCCAAGATGAAGACAAAATGAACGAAGGATGGGATGATTAAATTAGAGAACACAGAGGCTAAACGCCTGGGTTGCTGTGGCTAAGGGAGAGAGCGAGAGAGAGAGAGAGAGAGACAGAGAGAGAGAGAGAAGAAGAAGAAGTTGGTTTGGGTGATTGCCATGGGTGATGGTGTGGAATGTGTGACATCACGGAGGAGGTCCTCTTAAGGCCCTGAGCGCGCCGGACTCTCTCAGTCTGGACCCGTCCTGAACCATACAGGACAGAACCTGCGACAGGCGCTTTGACGACTAGAACACTCACCAACGCAACAGGAACATACCTGCTTATTGAAATCAAAGAGAGATTTTATTCAGAGTTATATTGTTAATACCTTTGCATATTCAAAAACAAAACAAAATAATAACAGGATGGCTTCATTTTCTACCTCCAAATGTGCCAAGTGTTTGCTGTGCCTCGTCTTCCTCGTTCTCTTCTTTGCTGCTGTGCGGGTGGAGAGCCGACCATCGCCACCGAGATCAGAAGGCCAGGTGAGCTGGAGAACTTCATCTGCTTACGTTCACAGCGCTACTCTCTCCCAGCTCGAGGTCTACTCCCTCACTATTGGGGGAAAACTTTTTGTAGATCAAAAGATTTACTTCAAATTATTGTCAAGTAACACATTAAACACTTGGGGAAATCAAGGGAAATTAATGTTAATGTATAGTATAGGTTAAATCTGAACGTATTCAAAGTATTTCTGGTGGCACAGAAAACAACACTGAGCTGAATGTAACTCAGGGACAAACAAAATTAAATAATAATAAAAAGAAGTACTAAAGTCAACATTTTGTAGAGCATTACGTTAAAGTTTTAAGTATTAATTCTCATCTCAAAGTATCTGCGTTGTTTTTGAAAGTTTCTACCAGAAACCCTCTGGGAACAGATCGAAAGGGTCTCTAAGGTAGTAAGATAGTGTCTTCCATTTCAGAACACAGATTAGGGGAACATGGAATTAGAAGATATCTACATAAACTATATGATGCCCTACATTGAACTCGACAATTAACAGGATGCTGTTAATCATTATCCACAATTTACAGTTTACATTGTACTTTGAAGATGGAAGACATTGTATGTCATGTCAAAAACGCTAATATAGGTTTAAAAGTACAACTTCTTTAGAGCTCCACAGTAAAACAACAGACTTCTCACAGAGTAGAGTGCATGTATACAGTATGTACTGTGTACAGCATGTATGCATACTAAATTATATTATATTATATTACTCTTATACTGTAGTTGTGAGTTCTACTTTTGTGTGTACAGTACAGGAGTAGTTGAATTGGTGGTTGATTTGTGTGTTTGTTGTCTGCTAACAACTGTTTTTTTCCCCTAACATTTGCAAAGATTCTGCAAGACCTGTTTGGCCCAAAGATCTCAGCTCTGCTATTGGCCCCCCCTGAGGTTACAGAGGGGTCAGCAGATAGCCCCACACTTTCACCCAGTGGCAGATATGGCCCATCTGAGAGTATGGTTCCTCAACGCCCTATGCCACACCACTTCCTGAAGTTCCTACGTCATCAAAGGAAGTTCAACGGGCGGAGTAGAAAGACATCAGCACGCGGATGTTTTGGCTTGAAGGTGGACCGAATTGGAATCATGAGTGGACTGGGTTGCTAAAACAACAGAGCAGCAATTGAACTTGCATGGCGACAAACTGATCTGGGCAGAGCCCATTTAACCACAAATTAGGACAAAAGAGAAGAGAGTGCTAAAAAAACTCTTTAATAGCACTTAACAGCACTCTTCCCAAACCATTTGAGCCTATATCTGTAATTAAGCACACCTGGGTATATTTGTTTTTGACCAGGGGCCCTTTCTCGTTAAAGGCCCCAGGATGTGTGTGTGTGTGTGTGTGTGTGTGTGTATTGTTCATTAGAGGTAGTACTGAATGCCTGTTGATGTAAATGGTAGATGTGACACCTGGCTCCCAAGCTAGTAGCTGACTTGAAACTGACCTGGCCCTGACCTGCCTTCAATCGCCCAAATTGTGTGAGGTCATCTCATCAGGACCAGAGACAGCAAATATTTTTGTTTAACCAGTGAGATTTGCCTCATGCTATCTTTGTTTTGTGTTGTTCTGTGTACTGTAAGTTAACATGTGAGATTCTGTTGTGAATGTGTGGATGTGTCCCACCCTTTTCCTGACTATCACCTTAACATGATAAACAGGCAATAACTGTGCCAAGAGTGTACATGTTATTTATTTTGTGCTCTGGGATGTATTTTACTGAAAACATCTTTGCTACAATGAGCCAAATAATAATTGGCTAATGACAATTGATTAGCCCCTTTCAGACCGTCGAGCCAAAGCCGAGCTAGCCAGGCTGATATAGCTAGTTCCAGAAGTGGCTTAGGAGATAAGGTGCTTGAATAAGTCTTGTAGTAGGCTATATTCATTTTCTTGATGGTCAGATGGTTTCTATGGTCAGATGAAATCTGAAGTCGAGGTTAACTCAAGTTTACAGTTACATATTGATGGGGATTAATGATGATGATAAACGATGAGATTGATAGATACTTTATTGATCCCCAAGGGGAAATTCAAGACGTATTCAAGATATACAGACGTTAACAATTTCGACCCAGATAATGATCTACTTTTGAATAGGCTACTATAGCCATACTAGGCTCAATTATTTGTTTGCTAATTAGCAGTGAATAGGGTAGAACATTTAAAGTTTTCTGATTTTTTTGTTGAATATTATCTGCTTAAATACATGTTAGTTTGCTTAAATTTCCTAGGCATACTCTGAGACAAAAATCTCTATAAAGGCCTATAAATAAAGTATGTCAACAGCATACTCTGTAAAAGGCGATACCACATTGTTACCCTGAAAAATGCAACAAAAAGAAGAAGAAAAAGAGTTCAAGGTGGCTTATCATCTGCAGATGACACCCATGTCAAAAATCTTGGCATCATGGTACCTTGTTTCTTAGCAAGATTTTATAACTAATTATTCATGCCTTTATTCTACATTGTTGACTATTTCCGTGTTCTGGTGGCCTCCCCATTACAGCTAATTCAGAATGTCACTGCTAATTAAAAACGAGAATAGAAAATAGCCTACATTTTTACATTGATTCCGAAGAGAATTCAAGGTTTTAAGCATTTAAGGGCCAGTGTCCACCAATCAAGTTCTTTTAAAACGCTAATAGTGCCTTCAGCCTCATTTTCACTATCCTGTGTTTTTCTGGTAGGCCACTTGCTAGCAGTGTTGCCAGATTGGGTTGAGTGATTTCCGACCAATCATGTTCAAAAACCTGCCATCATCAGCAAAAAAACGCCCCAACAAAGATTTTGAAAAAAAAAAATTATTTGCCGGCATAAAGCTTATTTCCCCCCACCCCACAAAGTCAAAAGAAGCCCAATAGGGCGGGCACCCGCCCAATCTGGCAACACTAGTGCAAAAGTTAAAACCAAAAAAGGGTGAAAGGGCATTGTGCTAAACAAATTTTAACTTGAACAACTTTACCCAAGATTCTGATTTCTGCTGGCCTACAGGAAAATAAACTCGGAGATTTTTTGGGGCTTTTTTTGCCTTTATGTATTCATGGGTTTCATCAGGTCCCTTTCCACAGGTGCGTTAATCAAGCACCATGCAGTCTGCATTCATAATCTAGGTGCTTGATTTTATACTGTGGAAAGGGACCTGATGAAACCCATGAATAGGACAGTGAAGGGTGAGACAGGAAGTAAGGGAGAGAGAGATGGGGTGGGACTGGGAAATGACCGCAGGTCGGACTCGAACCTGGGTCCCCGTGGGCACTCGGACCCGTATGTGGTATGAACGCTGTAGCCTGCTGCGTCACAGCGCTCCCCGGAGAGTTTAATTTTAACTAGAAAATGAACGTCAAGGAAATTACAATACATATTAAAGGAACACTTCACCGTTTTTTCATATTAAACTACGTTATTCCCTTAATTAAGACGAGTTGATACATACCTCTCAATGCATGCACTCACTGGCTCTGGCGCACGGCGCAACTTTGATAGCACTTAGCTAGCCCAATGCATTCATTAGGATCCAAACAGAGATGAAGTTAGAAGCGACCAAACATCTTCATGTTTTCCCTATTAAAATAGAGTTACACACGTAGCCTAGTCACACGACCAAGTATGGTGAGACAAAATAAAACGAGGTGCATTTCTAAGCAGGTAATAGGAATAACTAGCCTCCCAGATAGCAAAATGGCATTGAATCAACGTTGAAAGGATTCGTTGAATCTGCATTGAACTCCGAAGTTGTTTCGACATTGAAAGCGCTCGATGAGATTGCCGTTGAAACAACATCACCATTTCAATCATCCAAAACGTGGATTCAACGTTGATTCAATCAGATGCGATTGCCGTTGAAATTACATTGAAATTTCAATGATAATCAAACGTTGATTCAACACTGATTCACTCCTCATTCAATGGTACTAATATTGAAATGTGGTTGATTCAACATTGAAAACGTGTCATAAACATGCTTTACCGGCAGCTGGTTCCAGAACCTCACTGCATAAGTTAAAGTGTCACGTTGTCCCAGTAACGCGATTTCCTGTTATAAACAAACGACCTGCAAGTGGCATTTTCTATTTCCTCACCGTGTTGTTTATTTCAAAATGAAAAATGAATTTTAAGCGGTAAAAGTCACTACCATGTCGAGGCGTGTATGTATGCTTCTGGTGTAGGCTAATGTTCACGCTAGCATGGGGGGGGGGGGGGGAGTGTATAATGTAACGGCAAGCTGGGCTAATCTATGATTACATGAAGTTAGCTACTGCTAGCGTGAACGTCTCCTTTTAGTAGCTACACCAGAAGCATACATAAACGCCTCGACATGGTAGTGATTTTTACCGTTTCAAATTCATTTATTTAATTTTGAAATAAACAACACGGTGAGGCGATAGAAAATGCCACATGCAGGTCGTTTGATAACAGGAAATCGCGTTACCGGTGTTCTAGTTTGACTGGTTTTTATGTTAACTGGTGATATTTGCATAACATCAGTGAATATTCAAAAAGGCCCTGCCTACTTCTTAAACGCGTTCTGCTCTGCCTCCGCCCCTTAGAGTTTGTATTTTCACAAAATGCTTGCAAGTGAGAGAAAATAATGGATAGCATATGGCTGAAAGCATCACCAGTTTATGTCTAATACATGTTCGTCTAAGCATTAATCACACAAATACGACACATGCTATGCTAATAGCAAAAAATGAAATGAAACAATGTAGCCTAGATACCTGGCGATGGCTGGATTCGAACCGTGGATGTCGTGAACAAAAACATCCTATCTATAGTGGCTTATACCCCTACACTACAAGCTGCTGGAATAGCAGGGTGATTTTTAACAATTTATTGGGCTTTTAGTCAAAGTTAACACAGGTTGACATACTGTGAGAAATATACGCCTATGTTAACTGGTGATATCACAATTTAACATGGGCATGCAAGTCTCGAAACATAGCTTAAAGTAGGCTCATCTTGCTTCAACTAGCCTAGACAGGCATGATCCCTACCACTTTATTCTGTTTTTGGGGTAAAATGAACAAGTAAGGCAAAAATGTGATCATTTCATTGTTAAATTGTGAATCATCTCACAGAATGTCACATGCTTATCTCGAACATATTTTTAAAAGTCTATGCTGCTCGTAGCCTGTTGCAAAACATTCTTCAGATGTATTGCTAATGAACGTAAGCTATACTTAAATATTGATCGGCTGACAAACATTGTCACAACATAACATATAGCTATTCATTTATTGGGAAGACCACCATGTATTAAATATCCTAACTTCATTTCAGCAGATTTGTGGCGCAATCGAGTAAGGGCGTACAGTTACAAATCTTGACGTTTTAATGAGCAGTTCGAGGCCCAGTGATCTTCATGTTTTTTTGCATTAGATAACGTTTCTGTCCCTCAAAATGAACGTCTGGAATGAGGTCATGCCCGTTTGTTGTTACTGTAGCCTATGACATAAATCTGTATTATTTAAGGCTTGCATTCCTGTGTTTGCTCATGTCATGAGCCATCCCACTTAACGTGGACGTCATGATTTCAGTATAAGCTACGCTAGCTCACAGTTGCTCAGTGCTAACCGTAGTGCAGTGGTAAAGATGCAGTTAAAGGACCATTTTGCCCACGCGAGACTCATGTTCGAAACCCAACCAAACCTTGTTGTTTTACTTGAACAATCCTTTTTCTAGAGCATCTTGTGTGGATTATGCTTAAGCACACCTGCATGAATCGGTGATGTCGGCATGTTTTTGGCAAGATCTTTATTCCCAATTATCTCGCTCACTGCAGCTTCCTGAAAATGTGAATCTCCAGCACTCGAGGGGCGGAGGCAGAGCAGAGCGCTGTTAACAAGTAGGGAGGGTTCTTGTTGAATATTCAGTGATTTTATGCAAATATCACAATCTGAACTGATCACAAGATAACATGGTACACCGGGACAACGTGACACTCACTCATGCACTCTATGAATACGGTCAAATACAATCGTTGTTGTATGGTCAATGGTTGTATCGGCTGGCATAACATGTCCGTAATACATGCAGTGCAACAAACTGCAGTTTGAACAGTAAAAATGAATTTAAAAAAGCACAGTTCACCAAACATACCATTTAGACCAGGAGCCCAGAGGGGTCAGCCTAGTTGGGAAGGTTACCAATTTTTATTGATACTACGATGTCTGGCATGGTCCCCAGATAGAGGAACGGCACGTCTGCCGGGTTCCCTCTGGTGGGTGTGGCCAGGGGGGGTGTAAAACTAGCACCCCAAAAATGGGCTAGATTAGTTGGTGAGGTTACCACTTGAAACCTGTTGCAAATTGTTTGCCATGGTCCCCTGATTGAGGAATGGCCACTGCCAGATGTTTTTAGTGGTGGGCGGGGCTTGCCAGACATCATTAAGTGAGGGGTGGAAAATGGGCTAGATCAGTTGGTGAGGTTACCAAAGATCCTTAAGGCGTAGCAAGATACGTCGTCGTAGTTCATGTTTATGGGCGCAAAACGGGGATCACTTCCTCTGCATAAAGAGGCGCGTCATTGCGTGTCAGACGTATTCATGGGTTTCATCAGGTCCCTTTCCACAGGTGTACAAAATCAAGCACTCGATTATCAATGCTTGATGATGTTCCAAAATAATCTTGCTGCTCTTTCAAGCCCTCTACATTTATTAGTTCTAATATGGAAGTAACACACACAAAGCAGGAAGATTTCAAGGAATTGAATAAAAACATCAATGGAATAATGGAAATATGTCGCTGCTCTCATTAAGTTACCCCAGCGCCATCTGATCGTCGTTAGCACAAATCAGGATTTGGTTCAGCTGGCTGGCTAATGTGTTGTCAAGGTAGAGCGTACGTAGCAACCGGCCAAAGCAGAATAAACAAGAGGGGCACACCTGATAAAGTCGATTTTCTCCAGACGGGAATGCTCAAAAATGCTAAAAAGGTACCTGAAGTGGTCAGAAGGGGTTGAGGGTCATGAAACCGTGCCCAAAATTCACATTGCTAACTCTAGAGAATGGAGATTTTAGCATATAGTTGAAATTCTGATCTATGTCCATAGACTTCAATGGAACAGTTGCTGCCTCTGCTCTGCATAAAGGGGGATTTTGACCCCCCCTCTTGCGATTCGGGTTCCAGGAAGTGGCTTCTCATGAAGTATCTTGCTCCGCCCCTTAATGATCTTTGGGTTACCACTTGAAACCTGTTACAAATTGTTCATCATAGTCCCCTGATAGAGAAATGACCACTGCCAGACATTTTTAGTGGTGGGTTACCCCCGGCAGACGCCCCCGAATGATGACACCCCCAAAAATGGGCTAGATCAGTTGGTGAGGTTACCACTTGAGACCTGTTGTAAATTGTTCATCATAGTCCCCTGATAGAGAAATGACCATTGCCAGACATTTTTTGTGGTAGGTTACCCCCGGCAGACACCCCCATATGATGACACCCCCAAAAATGGGCTGGATCAGTTGGTGAGGTTACCTATTCAAACCTGTTTAAAAAAATTTCAATATGGTCCTCTGACAGAAAAATTACCACAGCCAGACATTTTTGTTGGTGGGTTACACCAGCAGATGCCCCTGTATGATGGCACCTCAAAAATGGACTAGATCAGCTGGTGAGGCTACCAATTGTTAAACGCCTGCAACTGCCAGAGTTAGGCCTATTTCAGGCCAGAATGGGGAATTGGGACGAGACGAAAGCGATTTTTACCGGCGGTGGCGAAAATGGAAACAGAACTTTGCTTTTATTTTTATTTTATTTCAAGTTATTTTATTTTACATCATGTTTATCTTACTTTACTGTACAGCACATTGAATTGCATTTATGTATGAAATGCACTATACAAATAAAATTGCCTTGCCTTGCCTTCCACACCAACACGATGGTAGACAGGCGGCAGCGGCGCGGGAGCTGCTCTGCATTTGGAAAATAGAGCTTGAGCAGAATTTTGACGGCAGTGGCAGGTAGTGTCCTGTTGAAATGAATGGCAAAGTAGCAAACTAGCATTGTATATGGGGAGATTTTGAACAGGACTGGCTGTGCTCGCCAACACTGTCGGTGCGAAAGGCCGAGTAGAACACACCGCCTGATACCCGGCTGTCTTCTCGCTGCTGACACGCCACGCTCTTGTGTGTATCTGGCCCTATATCCCAAAAACGGGCCACAAAGCTTGCCCAAAAACTTTGGCTTGCCACACAAAGCGACTTCATGTATTATAGAGTACAAACTCACAAGATTTATTGCAAAAAAGGTTGACCATCTAGACAGTGAAGGTCTCAAGGACTGGTGAAAATTCGAGCACTTCTTTAAATTTAATGAGCAAAACATAAAGTTGCCTGTATTAAAAGTCGGTCATTGTAGAAGCCTTGGCCTCCGAAATCAAATCTTTTTATGTACCAATTATAGACCATTAGCACACAAAATTTGTTTCGTTTGTGCCAAAAAGTTCAAACAATACTTTTTCAAATTCAAACAAAAATCAATTAATCAAAATACCAAATACAAAATCTAAACAAAAAAAATAAAGTCGAAAAAAAAAATCTAAACTCGCAAACAAATTATTTGTGTAGTTGCAAAAAAAAACTGTTTGAATAACTTGTCTTTTGGTTTACAATAACAACAGTAATTTGCAGCGACATCATTCGTTTGTTTGCTCCTGGCTTTTTCAGTTTCGATTCTGGCTCTCGCGTTTGCGCTGCCTGTTTCTTTGCTTGCGATTCTGGCACAAACTTCACATGTGGGTGGGTGTCTGTGGGGTGCATTCCTATTGGCTGATGCGTTTTGACTGACAGCTTTACTATGGATCCAAGCGCAAGAGCTACCCACCTCCCCCCCAGGTAGTGGTGCAACGCTCTTTTTGGCCACTATGTACAGGTATATGCGATGTGGCGCTATTGAGCACAGTATGTCAACCGCCATATGAAGAAGAAGAAGATATTGACCACAGTAAGTAGTTCCGTGGAGCTAGCTACACCAAAGCCATCGATGGGCTACACGCGTTATGGACTCAAAACAATGGGTTTTCCTCACTACTCATTAACCCAAGGTAAGAAGTGTAATCTAATTTGTTATGGGTCTAATTTTCACGTTTATGTGGGATGTTATGGCGTAGTTGTTACAATACTGACGCTGGTTTTAAGGTATCAGATGGCTATCTTAGCATCGTAGGTTTGTCCACATACAAACGAGGCTTTTGATGAAATGTCGCACTACAGTAGCCTAAATTATGAATTCATACCATGTATTTATTTGTTCAGAAGTATATTGTTAATGTCCTCGCGTTATATAAGCGTATGTGTCCGATTATGTCATGAAATATCGCTATGTTGTCAACGGTAGTCTAGCATAGTATGAGCGCGATGGTGCGATCTATCTGTGGTCAGTTCATCAATGGCCCTGGCGATCTCTGGAGGTCCACTCTTTGTGAACGTTTGGAGACCACAGACATAGTGTAACCTTAGTTAGAGTATTGGTTCATTTGCCTGAGAAAGACCCAAGGGTCGAAACGTTACTTTTTGTAAACATGGGAGCTCAAGCAGTGTTGCCAACGTTACCTTCTTCTGTTACATCTCCCCAGGAAATGTTATTAAGCACTGTGACCAGCTCTGTCTTTTGATTAGTACATGTCTCATGTCTTTTGCTTGTGCTTGTGTGCTTGTGCAGAACAACTCATCGTGATGGAGCACCTGTACTCCCTGATACAGCAGGATCTGAGGGGATTCCTCAGACAGGACGCAGATGTGGATTGACAACATCCTGCAGTTTGACCTGTTCAACCGACCTCTTCTCTGTCCCATACACACCACACAGTCTTTGGTCAACCTCTGCTTCATTGCCATCACAACCATCGGTCCCTGTTTCATCTGCAGCACAACACAGCACAGCTGACGGCCTCTTCTCCATCTGCAGCACAGCACCACACACCAGACAGAGTCCGCTGCGTCTTTCACACACCTGGTGGATCCTATTGTGTGCCTCACATACCTGAGAGACTCTGCTCCACAGTACCTGCAGGCTCTGCCCTGCCCCACCCCTCGCACACCCGATGGACCTAGCTGTGTCCCTCACATACACAATGCGCTGTACCCCATCCCTCACACACCCGATGGATCTAGCTGTGTCCCTCACATACACAATGCGCTGTACCCCATCCCTCACACACCCAACAGATCCTGTTGTGTCTCTAACACACAGAGCAGGCTTTGCCCAGCCCCTCAGGGTGGCTCTGAAATCTGTGGCTTTCACACTCCCAACAGACGCTGCTCTCTCCCTCACACACCCGGCTGGCTCTGCCCGGTCCGTTGCACACCTGCAGACTTCCAGCCGCCACAAACCCAGCTCACCCTTCTCCTGCTGTGTCCTTCACAAACCAAAAAACACAGCTATGCTCCGCACATGACTAGCTGACTCTGCCTGGTCCCTTGCACACCCAGTGGACGTGGACACTGTTGTGACTGTTGATATTGCTGTTATTGTTGATATACATAGGTTTCTCGTTTACCAACTATACTGGCTGCGCGCGCATCCGAGAGGCAGAAAATGCCAAGCTACATTAGAAAGTTACCAAGTAGTTGGATGTTAAGAATGGTAAGCTTATATGCTATGATTAATTAAGCAATGAAAAAGTGATGTTACCTTCCAAAAAAATGTATTTATTCAGTCAGAGTTCCCAAAAGTACAGCTTGATGATGGTATTGACAAACATACTGGGAAGGCAGAGCGCCGAAACGCGTCTGTGTGAATAAATGGTGATTGCTTATGCATAGTGCGGCCTGTTCTCTTGTTTTCATTGACAAACATAGCACATCAGTTATGAAACCATGCTGTGTGATGGATGTATATCAGGTTTATGTAACAACAGACCACATTTAATTTTATGTGTTTGACTTCATGGCGGGCCACATGAAACAGAGCAGAGGGCCGCATGTGGCCCCTGGGCCTTAGTTTGCCCACCCCTGTTGTAGTAGCATGTCAATAAATTAGTTTATCCAATCATATGAAAGGTGTTTTGACAAGGCCCTGCCTTCTTAAATACATTTCCAATGGAGTAGTTCCAGATGAATGTGAGGAGCTAGGTGGAACGAAATTCAAGTGGTGAGTCAGGTTAACATACAGTAAGTAGTATGTAGTAAGTAGTAAGTAGTACAATTTTATTGTTCTTTATTCAAAACAACACTTATTCTAATAAAGTTAAACTGCAGGATGTTGTCAATCCACATCTGCGTCCTGTCTGAGGAATCCCCTCAGATCCTGCTGTATCAGGGAGTACAGGTGCTCCATCACGATGAGTTGTTCTGCACAAGCACACAAGCACAAGCAAAAGACATGAGACATGTACTAATCAAAAGACAGAGCTGGTCACAGTGCTTAATAACATTTCCTGGGGAGATGTAACAGAAGAAGGTAACGTTGGCAACACTGCTTGAGCTCCCATGTTTACAAAAAGTAACGTTTCGACCCTTGGGTCTTTCTCAGGCAAATGAACCAATACTCTAACTAAGGTTACACTATGTCTGTGGTCTCCAAACGTTCACAAAGAGTGGACCTCCAGAGATCGCCAGGGCCATTGATGAACTGACCACAGATAGATCGCACCATCGCGCTCATACTATGCTAGACTACCGTTGACAACATAGCGATATTTCATGACATAATCGGACACATACGCTTATATAACGCGAGGACATTAACAATATACTTCTGAACAAATAAATACATGGTATGAATTCATAATTTAGGCTACTGTAGTGCGACATTTCATCAAAAGCCTCGTTTGTATGTGGACAAACCTACGATGCTAAGATAGCCATCTGATACCTTAAAACCAGCGTCAGTATTGTAACAACTACGCCATAACATCCCACATAAACGTGAAAATTAGACCCATAACAAATTAGATTACACTTCTTACCTTGGGTTAATGAGTAGTGAGGAAAACCCATTGTTTTGAGTCCATAACGCGTGTAGCCCATCGATGGCTTTGGTGTAGCTAGCTCCACGGAACTACTTACTGTGGTCAATATCTTCTTCTTCTTCATATGGCGGTTGACATACTGTGCTCAATAGCGCCACATCGCATATACCTGTACATAGTGGCCAAAAAGAGCGTTGCACCACTACCTGGGGGGGAGGTGGGTAGCTCTTGCGCTTGGATCCATAGTAAAGCTGTCAGTCAAAACGCATCAGCCAATAGGAATGCACCCCACAGACACCCACCCACATGTGAAGTTTGTGCCAGAATCGCAAGCAAAGAAACAGGCAGCGCAAACGCGAGAGCCAGAATCGAAACTGAAAAAGCCAGGAGCAAACAAACGAATGATGTCGCTGCAAATGACTGTTGTTATTGTAAACCAAAAGACAAGTTATTCAAACAGTTTTTTTTTGCAACTACACAAATAATTTGTTTGCGAGTTTAGATTTTTTTTTTCGACTTTATTTTTTTTGTTTAGATTTTGTATTTGGTATTTTGATTAATTGATTTTTGTTTGAATTTGAAAAAGTATTGTTTGAACTTTTTGGCACAAACGAAACTCCATACAAATCTGTCCACTCTTTCAAAAGGTAAAGCATTTACACAAAATACCTTTCTGAGTGGCCAGCAAAAAATAATAATTTCAATCAAAAAGATCCATGTCACTTTTTTTCTAACACACTGTACGGGATAAAGGAGCTGATCCTTGCCACATGTACAGTAATATCCCATCATCTGAAGGCCTCAGATCACCACTCCAGATTTTTTTTTTTTCAAATCTAAAGTGGTCAATTGATGGGATTGGACTGTCATTTGGATCGAGCTGAAGACTGCTGAAGGTTGGTTCAAACATTTTCTATTATCATTTAATATAATTTTATATCATTATATAGTCCTATCTTTCTTTGCCCCTTATTGTTGAGCTCTACATTTATGTATGTATGTATGTATGTATACATGTATGTATGTACGTGTGTACTAGGGCCGTAATGATATTGTATCGAACCGAGAAATTGTGATACACAGATTCACAATACTGTATCGCGATACAAGGAGGCAGTATCATGATACGCCCTTTTAACGTTTTGATACCGATCAGGCCAGAAAACTACATGATATGAAGTGATAGTGCTTCCAAACAATCATTATTATATAGAAACTTTTAAAAAGTAACAGTAGCCTCTTGTAACCTGTTCTACCTATAAACTATCATAGTTTTTATTCATAAAGTTTATAATGTTGGCAAATGTGAAATAGTGTGGTGTATCGAACTGTAGCTCATGAATAGTGATTCAAACCGAATCGTGAGTTGAGTGTATCGTTACACTTCTAGTGTGTACATATCTCTGTATATCAGAAGGTTACAAAATCACTGCCTGAAAACCCATTCTTCCAGATGGCTTAGGATCTAAGAGACTAAGTATTTGAATTGATAGGCCTGAATATTTAATTGATAGACCTAAGAATTATGTAAGTCTATAGCCTCCTACAATGAATTCTGTTGGTCATTTGATCATTATCTTATCATCGTCATCTATCTTGCGTCAGTGTGCTGAAATGTACTGAGATGGACAGTGACAACGAGGTAGGAGAAGAGCCAACAGAGAACAATGGCTTTGAAGAAGGACTGGGCCAACAAAGTATGCCACTTATCAGTGATAATGATCAAATGACCAACAGAATTCATTGTAGGAGGCTATAGACTTACATAATTCTTAGGCCTATCAATTAAATATTCAGGCCTATCAATTCAAATAGATCCTAAGCCATCTGGAAGAATGGGTTTTCAGGCAGTGATTTTGTAACCTTCTGATATACAGAGATATGTATGATTACACTTAAACATTGAATTGATGTTGACTTTTTAAATTCAACCAAACATCAACCAATCTGACCAATTTTCAACTTTAAATCAATGAAGTTTGCTATCTGGGCTATATCGTGTGGCGGAATATATTGGGAGCACTTAGACTCTGCGCAGTAATATCCTCACTCCAAAGTGAAACTGAAGTGAACTGAACTGAAACAAAAGTGAAGATATTACTTGTTCCCGTTCATCCAGCCATTCTGTGAGTCTGGCGATACAACTTTTAGCTTCAAAGCTGCTAGCTAGCTTAAAAGTGACTAAGATTTCCGGTAATTTTCCCATTTAAAACATCTCTTCTCAAGTTAGAAAGTGCAATAAGACCAACTGAAAATGAAACCTGGCGTTTTTCTAGACTGATTTGACATACACTCTCATCTGGCGTAATAATAAAAAATGGCGGAATATAGGGCCTAGGGCCTATCTAAACCCTGAGACAGAGTAGATAGTTTAAAAGTTGAATGTAGATAGTGCAATCAGGCTAATGTTGATAGACAGAAAGATTAATGGATGTTGATAGGCAGGTTATATAGTGGATGTTATAGTTTAATGGGTGGATGAGTGAATGAAGAAGAGGAATGGATAGAAATAATCAATTTAACTGGCTGCCAATTAAAATAGGGCCCAGTTGAGCAGTTGGCTGGCTGGTTTGACTGGCTATTCATGGGTTTCATCAGGTCCCACAGGTGTATTAACTAAGCTCCATGCAGTCTGCATTCATAATAGATGCTTGATTTTATACACCTGTACAAAGAGACCGGATGAAACCCATGAATACATTTTCAAGACCTAGGTAGCCTGAACACAGTTTTTGTGAAACGGTTGAAGCTTACGAAGAAGAAGAAGAAGAAGAAGAAGAAGAAGAAGAAGAAGAAGAAGAAGAAGAAGAAGAAGAAGAAGAAGAAGAAGAAGAAGAAGAAGAAGAAGAAGAAGAAGAAGAAGAAGAAGAAGAAGAAGAAGAAGAAGAATAGTGGGGCGGCTAAGCGCAGATTTTCACCAGAATCTATCACTTTGCGATAAAAGCATGAAATTTGGTACGTAGGCTCACAAAGGGGGTCTGATCAGATTTAGGACCGTAGGCGCTCAAAATTTGACCCCTGGGGGTCATGGCAGCCATTTTCCAAGATGGCCGCCAAATATGGATTTCGTAATGGGAAAATGGATTAAAAGCTGCCAGAAACATAAAATTCAATAACACATTTCACCATAATACATGTAAATATGAGCACACTTTCACATAGAAGGTCTTTAAACTTTAAATTATGAAATAATGTTAAAAAAAATCTAAATGGCCACCAAATATGGATATCATGTCATAATTAGTCCATGGGCCAGATGAGATGTCGGTAGCCTACCACTGAAGGTGGCAAAGGTTGCTTATACTTTTTGAAAAGATACATGTCAGTTTTTTTATGATAATAACCCTTCTGGAGTCACAGCTAAATTAGTGTTATCAGCTGTTATAGTTACCCAACCCATTGGAAAAAAAAATAATGTTTTGATGCAGGTGTCTATCTTGCTATTGGCCTTTGTCAAAGACTGATTTTATAATGTTAGGTATCATTTTAAAGAGGACAATCTGAGCTTTCATTCAAATCCTTTAGTCAACACTTTGGACACATACAGTCGACCCTGGAGCTCTTCAAACTTTTAATTGCACACATTTTCCTGCCATTTCTGCCTAAATCATATTTTTTTCTTTTAATCATGTGGCATCAGGGAGCATCAGAGATACAAAATGCATACGCTGAAATACTGGCATGACTCTCTGGAGTCAGAAAATGTATAAATACCCATATTATCTCATTCTGAGGTGGTGATTTTCAGCTTTATATCAGGCATGCCGTTTTGCCAACCTCTGAGGTTTCCTTTGCTATTGGACTCTGACTTTAATTTATAATACTCAAACATCTTCTGGGCTTTGTGTTTTGTAGTTTATTTTTGCTCTTGCTGGTCCTGTCAGTACTGTCTGACCACTTCTATTTGATCTGCATCTGTTGCCTGAGCATCAGACAGTGACAAATGTATTCTAGTTTGTGTGAAGTTGAACATAATTTCTTGTCCATAAAGAGGTTGAGACTAATCCAGGGTCAAAGCTGAAACTCCAAAAGCCTCAAGGCAGGGCCACAAACACTGACCCTGGTGCTTCACATGAAAATGAATGGTTTCTTTGGTTATAGAATTGTTGGCTAGTGCAGTTACCTGCCATCTCTCTGGAGTTGGGTGCCAAATCACCATGCTCACCTAGGACAGCAGGTCCCTCCACGGTTCGCCATGGGGGGAAAGCATACAGCAAATACCACTTCACACAGTGTATCATCTCATGCAAGGCAAAGAGATCAACATGAGCTTTTCCGAGCTCGGCCACACCCCCTCCACCACCTGTGGGTGAAGACGCCACTCCTGATAGGGTACCAAACTCTGGTACATATTTCATAATGTACAGAGAGTCTGGCCACTTTCAATTGCCAAGCATTGACTTCCTTGAATGCGGGTACTCTGTTGATGTTTAAAACTATTGAATCTGCCCAGAGCCACACTGGATATGCCATAACCAATCGCTAACGTTTGGTCTTGATTTTGGTCTATGCCATTCTCAAACTAGCCCATGAATATACTGCAGACCCAGATGACTTACTGATGGGAAATGAAAATTGAGGGGAAGTACGTTGGAAGGCGGTGCCAGGCTAGTGATTGGGGGGCCTCTTGTGAGCATATCTGCTGCCCTGTTCTGTTCTCCCGGAAAATGCTGCCATTTTTTTCCAGCTTTTCGCCAAACCGCATAGCTGCGGGAGAAAATGCTGCTGCAGTGCCTTGGCGATTCATATAGGCTACCATCGGTGTATTGTCTGACCTCACCAATAATACATCACGCCCTATGATTAGCCGGCGAAAGTGCTTGAGAGCTAGATGTTAAAAGTTCCAGCCCATTTATGTGTGGCCGCATGTGCTGTATGTCCTTTGGTCTGCTTGCCCCTCGCACACCACTCCCCGACCTAGGAGGGAGACATCCGTAGTCACCACATGCCTGTGAGATACCCTCCCCAATGGAGAGGTTCTTGGGGACGCACCAGAGAGCCCTCCAGCATCTCTCGTCCACTTGAATACGTTTGTTCCTCTCCCTGACAGGGTGTGCATAGAATGGAAGGAGGGGCCTGGAGCCTACCAACAGACCCCAGTCATCAAGGTAATTTTACATGCTATCACACCCCGTCTGAGGGACTAACGCTTCCTGAACGACTTTGGTGAAAGTGCGGGGTGATGGCGCTAGCCCGAAGCATAAGACAGAGAAGTCCCAAACTCTGCCCTTGAACTCAAAGCGAAGATACTTCCTGTGCCGAGGGTGAAGGGTGAATCAGAACGTGGAAATGTGCATCCTTTACTATTTACAACTATTGTAGCCATCCAGTGCCCCTGCTGCACGCTCTGAACAATGCGCTGCAGCCTCAGCATCTTGAACGCAATTTGGGATACATGCTGATGGGGTCTAGGTAGGCCGCCAGCGCCTCCTCGACCTCCGGCAGGTAAGTCATTCCCTCAGCCCCGTGTAGGGCAGAGAAAGGCCCAAAACCCTGGACAGGTGATTGCGCTGAATAGGAAACATGAAAATATGCAAATGGAATGTGGGTCCAGGGTGGGGATGAACAGCCCACACTCCTGGACACTTCATTTGGGCGGCCTCGGACATACTTACTATTTTGTGATTTTATTCATTATTTTCAGAGAAGATGTTTATTCTTCTGTCTTCCGTTAGTTGTTTTAAATCCTATTCTTCCGCTCTCGGACCAGTGGCAATAGACGTCGCTGAGGAATGAAAGTGTGTTTGCTATTGGCTGTGCCGTCTAATATTTAGCCGAGCAATTTCACGCCAATAGAACCTTAACAGGACCTATTGGAGGACTTCAGCGGTGATCATGTGGTCAAGGAGTGTATTCCCATTGATTAACGCTGAGTAGTTTGACTGATAGAGAACCGTTCATTGTTATGTGAAGCACCAGGCCATCCTTAAAAATATTCTTGTTTGCCGTAACCCGACCGACCCTGTCAATATAGGGCCGACCCAAACATTTATTTTTTCCCCCTCTAGTCCGACCGACTTGCCGGTTGCAAATTGCGTTAAGACCGACCGATTTTTTTTTAATTAGGCCCATTATTCTTCAAACACCCAATACAAATGCAATACAATATTATCATATTTTCTTTAGTAGCCTATTGTGAATACAAATTGCCTACATACAAACGTAGGCTGCGTTCTTTCTTCCAAATAAAAACCTGTGGCGTCATATGTTTATGTTTGTCATGCGCTACAGGCTGCTTCCAGTCTCATTCACTGCCAGTGGTTCGCGCTTGACTGTAGCCTAATGGCTGCGGCTGTAGCCAAGAAAATGTTCGTGGTCGACGTCAAAACTTATACTAGTTCGGGCACTATTATCCACCTGAAAACGCATTAAACACTTGAACATTTAGATGACTTGGCACGAAGTTGTGTCCAGATATTTTCCCGGACCCATCCCTTCTCCCCATTCGTGTAACGGTGACCGTGTCAACAGACTTAAATGAGACCTTAAGGTTTTGGTGGAAGAAACTCAAAAAATTGAGGACGTGCCAGCATTAAGTGGTTTCTTTTGGATTGAAACATTTAAGTGACCCGTTAAGGGATCGTTCTACTACAGGCTAGCAAGGACAGCTATTCTTCAAGTGGTTAAGAACTAGCTACTGGTGGAGAAAAGAAAGCAACGTAGGCTACTGTCTCTGATTTGTAGGTTGCATTGACACGTCGTAGCGGTGGATGCAAGTAAACCGTATAATCTAGTTAGGCCTACCAGTAAAATCATTGAAATTAACATTATTTTTTTCATAATATATTTTCATATGATATATTTTTTGTTTACTTCTCTGGCAGTAGGCTACAGCATATTTAAAGCTATAGCCTACATTTTAGTCAAGTCAAGTTTATTTGAATAGCACATACACATATACACAGAGGTCATTCAATGTGCTTTAGACACAAAGCAAATAGTAACAAATAAAAGCAGAGAAGGGCAATATAGTCAAAGAATAATTCAAAAGGTAAAGATCATTAGAAAGCAAGAATTTAAGCAAGAGTGTTTGTGTGTTGTTACAACAAATTGGATCTAGTCATTGGTGTGCAGATAACATACGGTTAATGCACCCTCTATAAAGTATGCTGATTTTTGTTAAGTCACGTTCAGAAATATTACTATATTGCCAAAAGTATTGGGTCACCTGCCTTGACCCCCATATGAACTTCAGTCACATCCTATTCTTAATCCATAGGGCTTAATATGACATTGGTCCACCTTTTGCAGTTATAAGAGCTTCGACTCTTCTGGGAAGGCTTTCCAAGGTTTAGGAGTGTTTATGGGCATTTTTGACCATTCTTTCAGAAGCGCATTTGTGAAGTCACACACTGATGTTGGACGAGGAGACTGGCTCTCAGTCCCCTTTAATTCATCCCAACGGTGTTCTATTGGGTTGAGGTCAGGTGCAGGCCAGTCTTCTTCAGTTCTTCCATACCAAACTCTGTCATCCATGTCTGTATGGACCTTGCTTGGTGCACGGGTACACAGTCATGCATATATCTTGTGGAAAGCCTTCCTAGAAGAGTTGAAGCTGTTATAGCTGCAAAGACTGGACCAACGTCATATTAAACCCTATGGATTAAGAATAGGATGTGACTGAAGTTCATATGGGGGTCAATGCCGGTGACCCAATACTTTTGGCAATATAGAGAGTGTGTCGTGTGTGTGTGTGTGTATGTACATATATATATAACATGCAAATGTTTTTAAATTCATACCAACAAAATCGCCGTGACCAAAAAATAACTTTTTTTTTTTACCTTGAATCTTGAAAAAAAAAATATTTGCCTACCTACCGACCCAATTTTTTTGGGGGGGGGGCTGTTACTGCAAACACAAATATTTTTAAGGATGGCCCCAGGATCAGTCTTTGTGGCCCTGCTTTTTAAGTTAATGAGGGGGAGGGTCAAAACAAAGAATGGCAGTTTTGAACCATACTGGACCTCACTTGCTGAACCTGCTATGAACTTATTGCCTAGCCTAGAAATCTAGACACACCCTAGCGGGCAAAAATATTTTTGCCTAGCGGGATGGTCTAGGGTCGCACCGTTGAGGCCAAGCCTGCGCTAGGCTCCAGGCCAGCCTAGCCAATCAGAACGCTCTATCTGTGTACGGAGTCCTTGAGCCCGCCTTCGGCTTCCGATATTGACGCCAGGGGTCCCCATGCGTCCTCGTTCGACTAGTTGGGTGTGAGACCATGTTGCACAACCATAGAGAAAAACATAATATGGATGAGGCTAACGAGGCGCGCTCGGCTTTGGAAGAGTTAGACTTGGGCTTTTCTTTGAAGGTTGAGCAGAAAGAAGCACTCAAGTCATTTGTTTTAAAGAAGGATGTACAGTACTTGCCGTTTTGCCGACCGGCTACGAATGGTCACAAATGCTGGCCTATTACGTGCAGAGGCAGTTTGAAAGACAACTGTTCATCCCACCCACAGGCTTCAGCTCTGTGAATGGTCTGACCCCAGACTATACATTTCTGTATAGTTTGGCTTGCCAGGCTACTTATTGCCTGCAAATGTACAAAAAGTTGTATTAAACAATGCAAATACAGAGCAGCATCACTGCAGTGTACTGCTTTATGTTTCTGTGAGTGAGAATATCAGAGTGTAAAGCTGTGTTAATAATTTCTTTGCTTCTTGACCGAGACAAAAGTGGTCATTGAATTCAGCATGGAATCTTATATGTTATGTTATTAATTAAATTATGTAACTATTCAAAGCTCAACTGCAGAATAGTTGAACTACTGGTTCTTTGTTCTGTTTCTTGTTATGCAGGCCTACATTAAAAAGACAAAAAAAAAGAGAGAAAAGAACTAAAAAAAAAAAAAAAAAAAAAACGCCATATTTGGTGGCCATTTTTAATTTTTTTAAAATCGTATCTTATATTTTAAAGTTTAAAGGCCTTCTATGTGAAAGTGTGCTCATATTTATATGCATCATTGTGAAATATGTTATTGTATTTAAAATTTGACCATAGATATAAAAGCTTAATATATCTATGGCCATGACCCCCAGGGGTCAGATTTTGAGCGCCTACGGTCCTAAATCTGATCAGACCGCCTTTGTACCAAATTTCATGCTTTTATCGCAAAGTGATCGATTTTTGCGCTTAGCCGCCCTACTAGAAGAAGAAGAAGAAGAAGAATAAGAAGAAGAAGAACGCTAAAAGTTAGCTTTTTCGAAAGTGTGATAAGACCGTTCTAAAGCCCTCGAGCTTTGTTGACTCAAATAACAACCACTGAACATGCTTACCTTCCACATCAGTTAACGTCAGTTTAACAGTTTCACTCAAAGGTAAATGACATCGAGAACGAAGCTCGTAGATATAAATGAATGTTGCTTGACTTTAAACGAAAGTAGACGTATTCAACATGGATGATAATGTTAGGCAAAGGAACAGAAGTCGACTACCGACTAACACAGAGCGGGTCCAGAGAGCTCGCCCAGAGGAAGGCTATATTTGTGAGGAGTATGATCCAGTGGAGGAATTAAAACAGATGGTGGAATGCTACAATGAGGAAAAGAAGAGTCGGGTATGTTGGTTAATGTCACTAGCAGCTAGAGTTTAGAGAATGGCTAGCAGCTAAACCATATACATACGATACGTATATGGGCTAGCTAAACAGTTCCACATGAATGACAGTCAAATGACAGTCACATGACAAAAGGATTTTCCTACAGCAAACTGTTGATGGTGCAGCTGGTCAGCCAGGTAGCTAGCTAGTCAGACTCTGTTTCGAGCAGTAGCCAACAACAATGTTATTAATAATATCAATAATACCATTAATATAGCCTAGCCTATAATACCTTCTTTTAAAAATCCTCTTCCATTCCGTTTAATTTATTCCACTGCACTCTCAAAATGTGATAATTCTCCCATCCTTAAAATACACACAGAATGATCGAAAACATAACCGAGCTCCTGGATCAGACGTGTTACGATCACTCACAAAAATCGTTTCCCTGAAAATTTAATCGAAATCCATCTATAACTTTTTGAGTTATCTTGCGAACAAACAAACTATTTTCAAACAGACAGACAAACCGATGAAAACACCTCCTTGGCACATTAATGTTTCTTTGATTGTGAGTGGGTGATGTAGGCTAATGCTATCCATCTAAATGAAAACACATGAATAGGCTTATGCTGCACAACATAGGCCAACTACCAATTTAAATATGAACTGTTAAGTTTGGTGGTTCAACTTCACACAAGTATAGAGTAGCCTAACCTACTTTTCTATGAAGTCGCCCCGCAAGGAAGGAATGGAGATGCGCCACTCGCCTGCTGTCATATGCGCCACTTAACCTCTCATGCCATAAACTGACCACTGGCCTAACTGTCCTACATCACTCTACTCTGTCCTGAGCCGTGTTTGAAATAGGTTCAGGCACAAGACAGCAGGTGTGCAGTACTTGCAGTTGCGTTGCAGCAATGTTGCAGAATGAAGTTTTCACTAATGTCTCAAGAACTCAAGAAGTCTATGTTGGAGTTTAATAGATGATGATGGATGGTTAATAGAAGGTGAAGGTGATTTGGTATCTATGGTTATGACCTTACGACCCTAGGAGGAGCAGGCTTTGTACAGCACAAAAACCAGACATACAGTACGATGTTATTTGACAGTGTTTTGCTTTTTTCACTGTAGTTTAGATTTGATTTTGGAAACTGAAAATACAGTATAAGTTAACAGATCTTACACGATTGCTTAGGCAGTGTTCAAAGATCCTTTAGAATGCTTTCTCAAACGTGTTATCCTTTCTTTTACTGTGCATCTGCTGCTTTTAAGTCAGAGAGAACTGACAGACAGACAGAAAGTTTGGTAGTGTGCGTGTGTGTGTCCAACTAGGGACCATGACATGAGGGAAATATCACTGCAGCGATGAATATGAATGCCAGACTCCCATTCTCACCTGGTAGCGCCACTGTGATGTAAAGCACCATGAGTCATGAGCTATTGCTGCTATTGATGCTGCTGGACATGGGCTCTTCTTCTTTCTTACCTCCTGGGGTTAGTGATGAGTATCAGTAACCATCCATCTATGACGTTTTGGTCACGTGCTATAGCGCTGGTAGCTGCCTGCAGTCGGCACAGGCTGCCTAGCGCTGGAGCTGAAATAGCTAACTAACTGATACGCTTTCTTATTTAGCTGTCACACAAGTCTTGCTTTTGTCGGCGTTCGTCCTCAAGGAGACGAGCCGGTTTTAGACGCCTGTTGTGCGTGCAGCTAGTTTTTGGCCTCACTAATTTACCATCTACATAGTGATCATGTCGGCAGTTCAACGAATGAAAGTAGCCAACGAAAAGCACAGCAAGACAATCACACAACGCGGCCACGTCCAAAAGACCACGGTAACGTTGACAATTGAGCATCTATCGATTTAGATGGTTAGCGCTTATTGTGATGATTGACAGTTAGAATAATGATTTGTCAATAACTGTGTGTGAGTAATGTAATTATTAGTTACTGCATCGACCAAGTAAACGTTAGATAGCAAGCTAACTTAATGTTAGCTAGTTAGCCGTGCTTAGTGGGCCAACAACGTTATCTGAGTAGCATTAGCACACTAGGTCAACAGCCAATCGTGTTTGAATTTAGATGGTTAGCTTTGTCTGTTGACACACTTAGCATTTTGCTAACCTTAGAAAGCCTACTACGTTTCTTGCTATCAATGAATGAATTTCAGAATATAATGCCCTCTTCTATTTTTCAATGCGGGAATAATGTCAATGGTAAATTATGCTATTTTTGAGTGAGTATGTAATCTGCAACAATATGTCAAGTGCACTCCACTCTGGCAAATCTCCCGACCGAATTTTCTGACGTCACTGACATATGTATGTACAGAGCAATCCCTGATTTAGCAAATGCTGGTTGCATCTCATGGGAATAAGGCGGTATATTTTGTTTGTAGCGAGAGCATACGGCATAGCGTGTGACACGTACAGCAAAAGAAAACGTGCGCTGCTCCGCGGGCCCATGGGGTGTCTTTCTTCTTGTGTGATTACTATGTTTTCGCCGGTCTGATTAGGCCTGATTGGTATATTTCCTATGTTTTGGATTGTAGCGAGTGGTGAATGAAGACAAGTCGCCGGTGGGCCCATGGCTTTTGGCGCTGTTCGTCTTCGTGGTGTGTGGGTCAGGTAAGATATGACACTGAAATTGGTCAGACTTCTTTAAACAAAAAAAAAAAAAGAGAGACTTGGCTGCCTCGCTTGTACACATCTCCACATAGACTACTGAATCCACCTGTAACCTTCTCTTTCTCGGACAAACATGCAAATGTTAGTCACTGGAGGAAACTAACAAAGGGGCTTTCAGGGCTTTATGCTGTTTGTCTACATTTTCATGGCCTAGCCACAGCAGTCCACCATTTGAATAGTAAACAAATGCAGAATGTGTCTTCATCCATTGCAAACACATAATTTGTTTGAAGGTGGTGACCTTCCTCTCCACAAACTTTAGCTTCCTATTGGAATGTTTCATATGTGCTGCAAGTAATGTTGCATATAAGGTTGCATGTGTGTAGGTTAATGATCATCTTTGTCTCTTGTTTATGCTTGCAGCCATCTTCCAAATCATTCAGAGCATCAGACAGGGCATGTGATTGCCATTGCCTCAAGAGTGACTTTCACCATCTGCCATCCCTAAGTGATGCCTGGACAACCAGCAGGATTACCCCACCACCCCCATCCCACAACCCCCCCCCCCACACACACACACACACACACACAAGCAGTGTCAGACTCTCACCCAGTCCTACCACTTCTCCATGTTCTTCCTTTCTCCTCCAACTCTTTCTTGTTGTGCCCCTTCCCCTCTCCTCAAAGCCCACAACTCCTTATACTGTGAAACTGACAGTTTCTTATCTTTCTCTTTGCCTGGTTTCTTCTTTCCTCCTCACTTTCTTTTCTCCCAGTAGTTTGAAAGAGAAGAGAACTACCCCCTTCCACTCAACCCCCCAACCATCACACACATGCACATGTACAAGCCATTTTGGCTCCTTATACTGAAAATGCCAACTCCCCTTTTACATTTGTAAATTAATTATTATTATTGTTATTATTTTTTTCATTGTTATTTTATTTTAAAGAACCTGCCTCCTGTTAGTAAATGCAGAAACACTGGTTTTTAAGTTTTCATTGTGATTGGCTCGCCATGATTTCTATATCTGATTTGATTGGTGGATGAGGCAGTAAGGGCTTCGGGAAGGCCAGGGTCAGGTATCTGTATTGGTTCCTAGTTCCATCTGATCCATGGAGATATGAGCTTGTTTTGCTCTGCCCACGCCTTCTCATTAAGTACACACCCTCGATACCTATCTCCTCAGCATGCCAGTTTGCCAGGAGATGCAAGAAGGATTATTCTCTTTGCTGTATTGGGGAATACTTCATGGTGTCCATATCTTCAACAGTGGAGCTGGCTGTGCATCGTACACCCATGCAAGTACTCACTTTTGATTCTGCCATACACAGAGTTTGGTCTCTCGGCAGGCGGATACATTGGTCAACAAATCAGAAAATAATATAAGTGACTTTCTAGTCTTCATTTGTTTTCTCTGAGGTCATTGCGGAGGCCAGAGATAAGAAAGGGGTCCCGCACATTGTGAATTGACCATTTTTGCTGGTCTGTGGAGTACTAAACACTGCATAAAGGCTCCTCTGAATCAAAAGGGTACTGCTTCACAATTGTACTGAGGTCTGTGGGCAGTGCGTCACATAATTTGCATGGAGTGTGTTCTTTGGCCATATTGGAGAGCGATGAAACTGCTATCTCAAATGTGTAATTACAAGTCCTCAAATTGGGTCACATCTCCATTTGAACGCAGACCTTGTTTTCTCATATACCTTGTCATACAGACAGGACTGTGTGTGCACTCCAGCATAGCCATACTGACCCCCCATACCCTTCTGCCCCCATATCTCATGCTATGCAACAATCAGTTTTGTTTGCTTCAGGTCATTTTTTTGTCTCTTCTTTCTTTCTTTCTTTTTTTTTTTTTTTTATAAATAAACTGATATTTTTATCTAACAGAACTTGACCTGTTTTGTGTGTCAAAGGAAATGCACGATTCATGTGAGTTCTTACAGGTGATTCAGCTACTTTGAAGATATTGTGTATGTAAGGTCTAAATCTTTGATGTACTTTAGAATTTAGAATTATAGAGCCATGTCTCATGGTGCTCCACAGAGTGTCAACCAGTCAGAGAGAGAGCCTGAGTAAAAAGAGAGGAAAAACTCCCTAGAATTGGGGATACATATAGGAAGAAACCTCGGACAGAGCCACGACTCAATGGCCCGACCCATCTGCCTAGTATAGGGTCAGTTACAGTAAGGTAATTTTTAGTGTCAGAAACTCCATAGTCCAGTTAAGGGAATAAATTGTCCATAGGGATTAGGAATTGTATTAAGAAAGTAATGGGTTGCTGGAATTGCATGTGGGAAGAAAAATATATAGAATGGAGTATTGCTAGTCATGATGATGGTTAGTAGGTAGCCTAATAATACTATAGAGCAGGGGTAGGCAACCTATGGCACGGGTGCCACTGCTGGCACGTCGAGGCATAATCACTGGCACGCGCCACCAGCATCAGCTAAAAAAAAAAAAATTCTCAGACTGACAGCAGGATCTTCCAATCCCTCTTTTCAGTGTTCGGCTCAACATACCTGTGTGAGCAGGTATTTTCGCATATGAAAAGTGTGCTCAGCCCTATCGGCAGCCGTTTGACCACGGACAATTCCGAGTCGTGTTTACAATTAAAAGTGACAAACTACGAACCCCAGATAAAAATTGATGATAGTGGCACACTCTTTGACTAGAAATGTTGAAGTTGGCACTGGATGTCTCAAAGGTTGCCGACCCCTGCTATAGAGAGAAAGAGGTAGGGAGAGGGGAGAAGAGGAATTGTACGGTGTGACATTAAAAGTCCATGACAGCGCTATGCTAGAATCAAAAGGCACTTCTTGAAGACTTTGGTATGATTGCAATTGAAGGTAATGCATTTATTGTAAGAAATGCAACCTAGTGAACGTTCTCGTTATCAAGGATTTTAAGATCCTCAAACGGATTAAGATGCCGTTGTTCAGCAGTAAACCGGTAGGTGGAGACAGTGTGGTACGTTCCAGAGCCGGCTCTGGTACACGTGAAATTGATGTGTCACTTCAAATTTCGAAGTTGTAAATAGCCTACATGTGTTTTTTTTTTAATAGAATGTGGCACTTTGACCCCACTTCTGAAGTGATCCCATCTCTTTTGTGCCTACAGAATGCCGGTAGCCACTCTCTATGCCGTAGACTGGCATTTTACGGGGAAAAAGTCCCTTTGTACTATCTTCCTACATAGCCTATCCGACAACTTGCGATTCTCCCTCAATACCATTGCCCGTCATGTGAAGGATCAGTCTTTCCCTTTTTGGCTTTCATCTCTCCCTTTCTCACACACACTCACTCCCTGCTGTCACTCTCGCTTGTCTGCGCAGTGACGTCAGTCTTCTGAAGAAGATGGCGGCGTTGGAGAAGGCGGAAGGTGAGGGAGGTTTCGAGCTGCTTCTCTATCATCTGCTTCACAACCCTACAGGGTTTTTTCGTTAATTCCGGCTGACACTAATAACCAGGAGTTTGTTGTATATGTCTTGCTTTGTTGTCGGACGTTGTGTTTTACATATTTATAGTGTCGGTAGTGTCTAGTTTAGCTACATGTTGTAGAACACGTCTCGGTGTGACTGCTAGCGACGGAACGGTATTTAGATCATGTAATACTGATTATCAAACTATCGAGACCTATATATTTACATAGGAATTGGTTGCAATAGGCGCCTAGTGGGGGCTCTTGATGCTAGTGTTTGTTTATGTGTCACTGGAGGTTGCTGTCTTCTATGTATTTGGGTTGTTAGCCGAAATTGTGGCTAGCTGATTAGCGAGGCAGCCTGCAGCCGGAGTGCTTAAAATGGTTTCTGTCGGTACAGAACAGGGTGGAGGGAATCGATCCTTTCCCCGCTGTAACTGGGGGCGAGCTATATGGTCCAGTGAAAAAGACAAGGTTTCAATTCGGTGACTCCTGTTTGGTGCTATTATAAAGAATGTGTAAAACATTGCGCCCAGAAACAGCGTTTAACAGGATCAGCAACACCTGGGCGATTCACGTCAGATGGAGTGTACGGATGTGCTCCGCTGCTGGAAGCTGTCATCGGGCATCCTCAGCTTCATTTCGTCTCGCTGCAATTAAAATGTACAATATGATTTAGATCATTGACCCAACAAATTTGATATTCATAGATCTGAAATCTGTTATAGATGATGCCAATATTTTCGTTTTTTTCCCTGCGATAGTATAAGTATACCTCCTTGATGTAAATTCAACTTAAAAAGATACACTATAGAGCAATTCTGACATTTATTTAATGTGAATAATATAAAAACGAGTTATTTTTGTTAAAGTTAGCTTTTCATTTAGGTATCAATAGCACCCGAGACCCAGCTACGATGAGGGGAGTGCAGCCCAGATTTATTTCCCTCCTCACGCCCACTACCATATGCCTTTACAAACAGTCGCTTGTTGGGGGTGAACAGTATCGATTACCTTATGTTAGCCTACATACGTCATACGATAGTAGGCAAGAGGATCGACATGCGTTATCAACGTGTGTTAGTCATTTATAGCGGCTTGCTAAAGCATCTGGCTTATAAAGTGTGTCGACATATTCTCATGCGACTATTGAGGCGTGTTTTGGTCTGCAATCGGACACATTAGGTGGAAAACCGTCCCACAGGTAGCTATGTTAACAGGAATTGAGTGATCACAGGGTAATGAGACGAACTGATGTTCTTGCAAGCGACGACTGCTTGTTTGTAAAGGTGTATGGTACATTAGCTAATTAAGACATGACTCAGGGGTATACTATTGTGCGTGTGTGTGTCAGAGAGAGAGAGAGAGGGAGCGAGAGAGGAGAGAAGTGTCAATATTCTTCTCACAGTAAAAATATTTTTTTCTGTTTGTCAAACGTGTAGAAATGAATTACATAACACCACAGGCTACACACACCAATCCATTCACCGATCAAGTTCATCATTTTCATTTGGCATTACTATGCACAATATGAGTACTTTTGGTCCTGATTAAATATTAGCCCCGGCTTGCTTTGCACTGAGTTCCTTTTGTTTGGCTCTGGCTGACACAAGGAATAGGCTACATAGCCCAGTCCCCCTTAAGTCTGTTTGTTTAAAGCCAAATACCATAAGCAGTAGACAGTGTTCCCATCTTGGCATGTGTTAGTTTGTGTGGGTGATGGAGGGAGTTGGTCTGTCCATGTGTGTTTGTGTCCTGGTTCATGCATGTGTGCTGTGTGAGTGTGTGTTTAAAAGTTTGCACTCTCAAGTGCACTCTCACATGCTGTAACCCCAGTGCAATATGGTCAACATTGTTTGATATAAGCCCCAGTGCCATTTTGCTATGGGAAATATGAAACTAATATTTAATCTTTCGAGAAGCTGGATGTAGGATATAGCTGATTTCTGCACAGGATCAGCAGTGAACCTCGTTCTGTTTGACTGTGAGCAGGCTGTACTGTAAGCAGTGGAGGCAGCATTGGACCAGCATTCCTGTTGAGGATATTGAGAGCACCTTTTTTGAATTTTCTTTTGCAGCTTAGGACAGAAAAAAAAGTGCAGGAGCTCCCAGTTTAATGATGGCTCACTGTGTTAGCAAGCGGGCGAACAAACAAGCAAGAAAGCAAGCAAATTTATACAGATTATGACTCTGCCAGGGGCCACTTTCCTCATGACGCATGCCGGTGTAGAGTCAAGCACCCTTGTTGTCTGTAAAGGCAAGCAAATACAAACACACAGTCAAGTAACACAGCCTTGGGCTCACTGCGTGAAAGCCAAGGTAGCTGTGGCAACCTGCTTGCTGGGATGCGAGTTTCTGCACATGATTGACAGGCACTGTGTTGCCATGGTAGCACTTGCGGGTGATGGAGGGAGTGTTGATGCAATGGGATGAAGGGAACTTGTGGACAAGATTCTCTCTCTCAAATTCCCTTCTTTCTATCAGCCTTTCTTCCTTTCTTTCAGTCTCTTATTTTATCCCTTGCTTTTCTCTCTTCTCTTCCTTGTCATAAGTGCATACATACACATGCATATCCAATTCACCTAGCCTGCTATTGGCTGTTTGAATGACAGGATGTTTGTGTTTATGTTGCTGCTGTGGTTGTGTAAACATGCAGGAGACGGCGCCAGGGGAAACAGAAGCTGTGGCTGATCGGCTTGCTGTCACTAGAAGGGCAGAAAGGGGAGCCAGCATCTGCTCACTGTCACCCTGTAATGGGCATCTTTCTCTCACCACCCCTCTCCTCTCTCTCTCTGTCCTTCTCACTTTGTGTGTGTGTGTGTGTGACAGAGAGAGAGACAAAGAGAGAGAGACACACAGAGAGAGACAGAGAGAGCCAGCAAGCAAGAGAATATAAATATATTGGTATACCATAGCTATAGAAGGCTATAAAAAGGAAACTTCACACCGTCTCTAGGCATTCTTTATATATAGGCAGGAGGGTGAGTGTTTTAATTGGGACTATGGGTGCCTCTCATTTGGGCTCTTATACACCTTCCCTTCCTTCCTCGATCCTCATCCTCACTGATCTAGATAAAGAACGATGGGGCGGCAACAATGAGATAGTCTATCCAGTGTTAGTTATAGATCAGTGGGAACGCCCCTCGAGGATCGAGGAGAGAGTTTGAGAGCCACCCTATGTCTAGGCCTATTGTTGTAGTGTAGTGTAGTGTGTTTGTGAAGTGGGAGTTTTTGGCCTTTAACTTACTTGAAGACTTCCTGAGATTTGAGGCTCACTTGGACTTGGCCTCGAAAGAAAGTATCTTTAAAGAAGCTATGGATTTTTGGTCCAAGCTTATTGAATTGTGCCTACCTGAAGCATGTGCAAAAACCTTGCATTACACCACCACTGCTCAATCGACTCTGGCAAAAGCCTGCTTACAGGCTAAACAGTATTATTTTTGATGTTGCCATGTCTCTCCACTCGGGGGCTTTATTGCAATGCACTCTGGGCCTTTATTCGGCATCTGTTTAGGGCAGAACTGGGCGTGTGCAAGTCTTCACAGCACCAACCTCGTTCCAGCTGTGAGATCACTCCGTTTGATTGCTATGATGTATTCACAACACAACACATGATTGACACAATATTCACATGTCGACTTTTGGCTGCGGAAGGGTCGGGAGATGTGTAGACAACTAAACCCATACATTTCCATGGGAGATTCGTTGAGTGCCGTGTATCCTCATTAGAAAGTCTCTGGCTAAGATTTAGCACCTAGCCTGACCTGCTAGTAGGAATAGCCTTCACAGGGCTATATTTCATATTCCAAGATGATATGCTTTAAAAAGCACATGCTTTCTCCTGAGAGAGAGTTTATGTTTTCTTGTAGTCCAATGCCTTTATAGGGACTGTTACCACTAATGGGGTCTTATTAGGTGTAGCAGTTGGGCTACCCCTTGAGTTAAGCAAGGAATGAGTGCTAACTTCTGGGTCCCATTATGTTAAATTGCATAATCTGATATGATCTTCTCTGTTGCCATAGTAACAGTGGTTGCTATGCCCAAGTTCCAATTCAGCTATTGGTTCAGAGATGGCTTAGTGGATGTGTAGCCTACAAAACAGTAGCTGGTGGTGTGATCTACCTCAGAGCTCACAGCCACACCAGTGGATTTTCTTATGTGCAGGCAATCCAATGTTTAGTTGAAAGTAGAGTCAATATATACTGTATATAAGTGGACCAATTTGTTGCTGTCCAGGAACACACACACACACACACACACACACACACACACACACACACACACACACACACACACACACACACACACACACACACAGCAATATAGTGAAATCCCAGTCTGTCAGGCCATCCTTAAAAATATTCTTGTTTGCCGTAACCCGACCGACCCTGTCAATATAGGGCCGACCCAAACATTTATTTTTTCCCCCTCTAGTCCGACCGACTTGCCGGTTGCAAATTGCGTTAAGACCGACCGATTTTTTTTTAATTAGGCCCATTATTCTTCAAACACCCAATACAAATGCAATACAATATTATCATATTTTCTTTAGTAGCCTATTGTGAATACAAATTGCCTACATACAAACGTAGGCTGCGTTCTTTCTTCCAAATAAAAACCTGTGGCGTCATATGTTTATGTTTGTCATGCGCTACAGGCTGCTTCCAGTCTCATTCACTGCCAGTGGTTCGCGCTTGACTGTAGCCTAATGGCTGCGGCTGTAGCCAAGAAAATGTTCGTGGTCGACGTCAAAACTTATACTAGTTCGGGCACTATTATCCACCTGAAAACGCATTAAACACTTGAACATTTAGATGACTTGGCACGAAGTTGTGTCCAGATATTTTCCCGGACCCATCCCTTCTCCCCATTCGTGTAACGGTGACCGTGTCAACAGACTTAAATGAGACCTTAAGGTTTTGGTGGAAGAAACTCAAAAAATTGAGGACGTGCCAGCATTAAGTGGTTTCTTTTGGATTGAAACATTTAAGTGACCCGTTAAGGGATCGTTCTACTACAGGCTAGCAAGGACAGCTATTCTTCAAGTGGTTAAGAACTAGCTACTGGTGGAGAAAAGAAAGCAACGTAGGCTACTGTCTCTGATTTGTAGGTTGCATTGACACGTCGTAGCGGTGGATGCAAGTAAACCGTATAATCTAGTTAGGCCTACCAGTAAAATCATTGAAATTAACATTATTTTTTTCATAATATATTTTCATATGATATATTTTTTGTTTACTTCTCTGGCAGTAGGCTACAGCATATTTAAAGCTATAGCCTACATTTTAGTCAAGTCAAGTTTATTTGAATAGCACATACACATATACACAGAGGTCATTCAATGTGCTTTAGACACAAAGCAAATAGTAACAAATAAAAGCAGAGAAGGGCAATATAGTCAAAGAATAATTCAAAAGGTAAAGATCATTAGAAAGCAAGAATTTAAGCAAGAGTGTTTGTGTGTTGTTACAACAAATTGGATCTAGTCATTGGTGTGCAGATAACATACGGTTAATGCACCCTCTATAAAGTATGCTGATTTTTGTTAAGTCACGTTCAGAAATATTACTATATTGCCAAAAGTATTGGGTCACCTGCCTTGACCCCCATATGAACTTCAGTCACATCCTATTCTTAATCCATAGGGCTTAATATGACATTGGTCCACCTTTTGCAGTTATAAGAGCTTCGACTCTTCTGGGAAGGCTTTCCAAGGTTTAGGAGTGTTTATGGGCATTTTTGACCATTCTTTCAGAAGCGCATTTGTGAAGTCACACACTGATGTTGGACGAGGAGACTGGCTCTCAGTCCCCTTTAATTCATCCCAACGGTGTTCTATTGGGTTGAGGTCAGGTGCAGGCCAGTCTTCTTCAGTTCTTCCATACCAAACTCTGTCATCCATGTCTGTATGGACCTTGCTTGGTGCACGGGTACACAGTCATGCATATATCTTGTGGAAAGCCTTCCTAGAAGAGTTGAAGCTGTTATAGCTGCAAAGACTGGACCAACGTCATATTAAACCCTATGGATTAAGAATAGGATGTGACTGAAGTTCATATGGGGGTCAATGCCGGTGACCCAATACTTTTGGCAATATAGAGAGTGTGTCGTGTGTGTGTGTGTGTATGTACATATATATATAACATGCAAATGTTTTTAAATTCATACCAACAAAATCGCCGTGACCAAAAAATAACTTTTTTTTTTTACCTTGAATCTTGAAAAAAAAAATATTTGCCTACCTACCGACCCAATTTTTTTTGGGGGGGGGCTGTTACTGCAAACACAAATATTTTTAAGGATGGCCTCAATGTTATGATTTGCCTCTTAAGTCCATGTTTAAAAAGTGTCACTTTCCACACGTTCACGCTATAGGTTACAGGGTATTAGATTGGGCAGTTAGACGTTCAGTAGTGTAGAAAGCAATTTGATAGGTGATGCTTGGTGATGTTATGGTTATATAACTGGGACACCCCCTCACGTTGGTAGCCTGGAGGGGGCTACTTCAAACACACACACACACACACATCAACTACTCTACTAGTTCGCTTGAGTTTATCCGTGTTCCCATCGTCCTGTTTGACTTGCAAATGTGTAATGGGCAGGGATGGAATCATCAGCTGAAGTTACAGTACATGTAATCATACACACACACACACACACACACACACACACACACACTGGGTCCATGGTGATGTCTCCCAAGAGGGTGCCAAGAAAGAATAGTTTTTATAGAATCCTGTGATAAGTGATAATTGCCCAGTCTGCTCCCTTCCCACCAGATGAATTATAATCTGAGATCAAGGTGTGTGTGTCTGTGTGTCTGTGTGTCTGTGTGTCTGTGTGTCTGTGTCTGTGTCTGTGTCTGTGTGTGTGTGTGTGTGTGTATGTGTGTGTGTGAGAGAGAGAGAGAGAGAGTGTGTGTGTGAACATGCAGCGTAGACTTCAGAGGCTGTTGAATCTTCAGGGATCATACGTCTTTATATGAGAGAATCCCCCGCCTCTTTCTTTTCTTTCTCCCTTGTCATGCCTCATCCTTCTGTCTTTTTCTTCACCCCTCTTTCTTTCTTATCTCCTTTCTCTCCTTATTTGTCTCTCTCTCTCTTTCTATCACACTCTCACACACACACACACTCACAAAGAAGTGGAAGAGGATGCAGGGAGATTCTACACCCACTTCTGTGGTATCTAGGCAACAGAGCTATAGAGGAATGAGCGTACCAGTCCTCATGGCAAAAACTGTGCGTGCGTGCGTGCGTGCGTGTGAGACGACACCTTCCCCTAATGCAGAGGAAACGTAGAGGGTGTTTTGTGTCTGTCACTGGACTTACAGTATGTGTCAGCCTGTTTAGGGTGTTAGTCTACCATTTGCGTGTTTCACTTGTTCAAGTACATCATTGATATTGAATTGTCTGTGTGTGTGTGTGTGTGTGTGTGTGTGTGTTTCAGTGTCGCAGCTCGGGCCGCAGCTTTTGCGTGTGTGAGCGCGGCCTGCTGAGTGGAGGAGTGCTCCACCCTCACCATGAACAACAAGGAGAGCACCACCGAGTCCGGTACATCGCACTCTGATGGCGTCACACACATAGGCCCCGCCCCCATCACACCCTCCACTCCTCTATTCACCACACTGGGGAATTTTTGACAAGTTTGATAAGTGTGTGTGTGTGTGTGTGTGTGTGTGTTGCAGAGATGAAGGTGTTTCTGCCCAACAAGTTGCTTGAGTGTTTACCCCACACAACCATCCTGCCCAAAGAACGACTGCGCTGGAACACAAACGAGGTGCGAGACCGCTCACATGCAGTACAGTAATTTCCTGTGTATTAGCCGCATTGTGTATAAGCTGCAGGACGGGGTTTTTATGCAAGTTAAAAGAGACAAAATCATATTAATACTAGGGGTGTAAATCGGAGCCTTCATGCCGATTCGATTCGATATCGATTTCCTAGGTCAGCGATTCGATTCTTTTCGATTATTTAGAATTCCCACCGATACGATTCGATTCGATTCGATTCGATTTTTACATGATATCTATTAAGTTTAAAAAATCTAGAAAAATAGAAATAATTTGCCTTTTATTGAGAATACAGAAACAGTAGCCTATTCTATTCACATGATGTGTATGTTACAGTATAAACAGGGCCAAATGATCTTTCTACCAGCCTTTTAGTGCAGTTTCTTCCTCCACACGCTGTGACATACAGTAGGCTACCTGCTGACTGTGAGATAACCTAATACAAATTGTAGGCCCAATATATCTGCTATTGCATATGCATTTTGTGTGTAATCAATATTAGAAGATTAATTAGCTAAACGTTTAACTTTAGTTAATTTAAGTCATAGGCAGCCTTCACTGTATTGGCGATGTGAGATTAAATAGGTGTCTGTCACTTTAAGGACGTGAACTTGCGAAAACGTTCTGAAGTTGGAAAGATTCCCTGGCCGTGTCGTAGCGGTACAGGCTATGATAGTTGTCACTGTTCAAAATAAATCAGTCCACAACTGGAGGACTTTTTGAATCTGAGGTACATGCTCAGCAAAGACAGTATGGGAAACGAACACAAATCATAATCTGAAGCATGTTCAACTAACGGGATAAACGTTTCCCCAAAACTTTAAATTGATTCGTTCGGACACTTGTTTCTCCAATTCCTCTTCGTCCTAATAACTGTTATTAAATAACACCTGCTACTCAGAACACAGAAATGTTCAGAACACGTAGCCTAACTTGTAAAACGACACAGTAACTAAAAGGTCTCTAGAATGCATTGGCCAAATGTCATTGCGTATAATAATGAATGACTAACGTCACTGTTAGCGTGCTCACTTGATCTGACGAATTCATCAGCTGTTTTCCACAGGGAAAAAACGTGTGCATCAGTGAAGCTATGGTAGGCCTAACAGTGAGGGTCATTAAATGCCAAATGTAGTCCACCAACTTATGCGATGATGACAAAATTCGCAGCCTATAAACGCTTTGTTGCGGTGCTGAACGTTTACAGTGAAGCATGTATGTCAACAACCCGCCAATTGCGAATGACCTTTTAATTCTACTCGCCAATGCAGATTTTCACTCACATTTGGCAAGTGGCAGAGGGTGCCAATTTCAAACCCCTACTAGGCTATAAAGTAGAAGACAATAATGAGGATAGCGCAGATTAGGAGCAGGTAGTAGGCTACGCATAGGAGCATATGCTGAAAATAAACAGACGGAAAAATACTAAAATAAATACATAAATCGATTATCTTGCGGACGTATCGATGCATTGAATCGTCGGCTGTAGAATCGATGCATCGATGCAAATCGATTAATATTTACACCCCTAATTAATACCATATGTAGTGCTCCTGTGTATTAACCACATAGCTGAAGAAATGTTGCGAAATCAATGTATAAGCCTCGGCTAATAGTTGGGAAATTATGGTTCTACACACCTAAAGCCTGATAAATACCCTCTTATCAGAATATTTAACAATGCCCCATTTCATGCAGAGGATAAAGGCAGTGTAATGTCGAACTGCTCTTCTGTCAATAAGCTTATATCTTGTGGTGTATCATAGCAATCTTCATATTGAGTTGTAGAGGTAAATAATATCTCTGGAAGTTAAATATGCATTTGCGTGTGTGTGTTCTCAGGAAATTGCATCGTATCTAATATCCTTTGACAGACACGAAGAGTGGCTCTCTTGCACACTGAAGACAAGGTGAGAGAAACACATAGATATATGAATAAGGATGTGTTTTGTGTTTTTGGTCAAATTTCCCTGAGAGCGAAACCTTTTGTCCTTGCATTTATTCATAAACAAATATACACATGACCAGTTGCTACGGTGCAGTGGTGTTTATATTCACCCAAGTCTAACAGTCCTTTGTCCGTGATACTCGTGTCCATGGCGACGCCCTTTGACTTGCAGGCCACAGAATGGCTCCATCATTTTGTACAACCGGAAGAAGGTGAAGTACCGGAAGGACGGCTACTGCTGGAAGAAGCGCAAGGATGGGAAGACGACACGAGAGGATCACATGAAGCTGAAGGTGCAGGGCATGGAGGTGAGTCTGTCTCTCTCTCTCTCACTTTCTTTCTTTCTTTCTTTCTTTCTCTCACACACACACACGCACACTCACTCTCACTCACTTACTCTCACACACACACACACACTCTCTTAGTTACGTGTTAGTATGTGTTAAAACTTCTGTTTTTGTTGCCTTAGCGGTCTCTCTCTCTCTCTCTCTCTCTCTTTCAGCTCAATTAGATGGAACCAAATAAAAGATAATAAGACTGAAAGAAAGTTCTAAATATCAGTCAAAGCAAAACACCGTACAACAGCCATAACTTTAACTTTAATACTTAAAATTCTATATATCTATCTGTCAATCTGTCTGTCTGTCTATCTTTCTTCACCCCTGACTGTACCTCAAACTTAGGTCTGAGTGAATCATTTGTCATCTCTTTCTTTCACTCGATAACTGGTAAGGTCTGAAATGACCCAAGGAAGAAACGATAACATTTTGGGAGTGATCTGTATCACCATCTGGATCCAGGAGGCGGTTATGTTTTTGCTTGGCAGAGGTCTGCGCTCTCCGAGTGCTTTTCTACTTTGCTCATGCATTGGTCCACACCGCTTCATTCTGACACGCAACATAGCACATCCCAACACAGGTTTTTCATGTTCCTGTCTAGTTCATGAGAGGCTCAGATCAACTTAGCACACTCAGTACAGCTGCGCTGCCCACCATGTTCTGCAGTGTGCCGTGTCATGTGCCCTGCCTGGTCTTGTACAGGTTGAGCTGAATTGAAATGAAGGGATCTAGCTGTTCCTCTGACCTCGACTTTGCTGTTCTCCTGCAGTGTCTGTATGGTTGTTATGTCCATTCCTCCATCGTCCCAACATTCCATAGGAGGAGCTATTGGCTGCTGCAGGTGAGCATGCATGCGCACACACACACACACACACACACACACACATTTTGGACCATTAAAGCAACACTAAAGAGTTTTTCGTACCTTAAAATAATGTTTCCAAAAACATTTTCATCAACTCGTAACAGGGTGAACGCACTTTTGCATTCACTTCGCGGCCCTCTATCGGCTATAACCGCACTATGTAACTTTACCAGATCGGGTATGTACCTGTAGCTCGATGAAATGAGACATAAGAAACTACAAATTTGACTTGCTTCGATATCTCAATACATCACAATTTCATAAAATCGTGCAACATACTCTACATTGTCGTTATTTGCTGGATAAACAAATAGTATGCGTGCGACAGAGGAAAAGTGCTTTAGTGTTGCTTTAAAGGCTAAAGAGCTAGAACATAAATTTAGTTCAACCTATGTGGTAAGAAAAAATATCTATTCAGGATTTGCTGAATGTTATCTAACACATGTGGATAAATGATATGAGTGAATTTGATATTAATCAGTCAAGACGTTAGGATAGATATTTATTTGATCTAGCAATCTCTTATTTATATATGTATGACTGTAGCACCAGCTTGCACTGGCTGGTCACTGGCCAGAGCAAGCACATTTGTCACAGTAGCTAGTCAACAGTGATTATGATAAGCCTACTCAATGCAGTACTACTGTGGCCATAGAAAAGGGGTTTTGCACTGACTACTTGGAGGGCTTGTTTTGTTGTTTTGTGACACAAACCTAGAAGAATCCTTGGCCTGTAACTAATAAGAGCTAACTTGTGCTTATATTGCACTTCATGACAAAGAAACACTAGATTTAAAATGGCCCTTTAATGGTTACAAGAAGTTTTCCAATGAGTCACTTTTTTACTCACATGCTATTTCAATCATTTCCTGTGTATTAGCAACATTGTGTAATACACACCGGTGTATTAACTGCAGTCCAATGAATCACAAGAATATTGTGCATTAATCTGAAAGAAGAATGAAGAAATAACCCGGGGTATGAGCCTCATCGCTGAACAAATATAGCGAAGTCGGCGTAAACCAAATTATGATTAATAATCGGGAAATGATCGGTAAATGGAAAATGTGCAGTGTTGTTCAATCCAGTAATTTCCTGTGTCATTGTGTATAAGCTGCAGGGCAGTGTTTTATGCTAGGTAAAAGAAACACAACCATGCCCCCGTGTATTAACTCCATAGCTGAAGAAATTCTGCAAAATCAATGTATAAGTCGTGGCTAATAGTTGTGAAATTACGGTATGTCTTGCGAAGGAGAGCAATGTAAAGAAAGCCTAAAGATGGTGTGAAGTTTCCTTTCTATAGTGTACCTATATATTTAGATTCTCTTGCTTGATTGCTCTCTCTCTCTGTCTCTCTCTCTCTCTCTCTCTCTCTCTCTCTCCCTGTGTGTTTGTAGAACCCAGATATCGTGCTTGTGCATTACCTGAATGTTCCGTCCCTGGAGGATTGTGGGAAAGCGTGCCGGCCGCTGTTGTGTGCGGTTGCTGACCGTCGGGACAATCTGCGCTGGAGCCGTGACGAGCTGCTGTCCCAACTCAGGCCTATGTGTGAGTAGCCAATCAGATCACACATATACACGCACCTCACCCAGTCAGAAAAAAAGCATACTGCGTCCTCAACAGCATTCAGTTCATTTGACTACCAACGTTGCCAAACGTTGCTTGGCATTGGTTACCTCTGTTCACACATCAAGAACTTAAAGTGTAAGTTCGGCGAAAATTAAAAAATATATATTTTTCTGAATGAAAATACATCAACTAAGCCACGGAAGAAGCATTTTTCGTTGATCACGCAGGAAAGAGCTAGCACGGGCAAGAGCTACAGCCCAAAATAGCAAACAGTGGGTTAGCATAGGACCTTCAGCCATACGCTTTCAAATTCGCATTTTTAAGCCACTAACATTGCTCAAAACAGCGCCAAACCTCGTCAGCAACTTGCTCTAGGTGTCGACACATAAAACGAAGCACCTATCAGTCTGTAGACGTTGCAATAGTTTGTATACACTTAGAATCAGTTCGAAACAGCAACCCTATCTGAAGCACAGAAATGTCACGCGAGATCTGTCGAGTACCCGTACTAGCTCTGTACTGCGTGATCAACGAAAAATGCTTCTTCCGTGGCTTAGTTGATGTATTTTCATTCAGAAAAACACATTGTTTTCATTGTTTTATTTTCGCCGAACTTACACTTTAAAGGCACAACCTTGTTACAATAATTTCCTGTGTATTAGTCGCATTGTGTATAAGCCGCACTACAGTGTTTTATGCAAGTAAAAAAAAAAAAAACAAGACAATATTAATACGATATTTACTGTGTATTAACTCATAGCTGAAGAAATGTTGCAAAATCAATGTATAAGCTGTGGCTATTAACTGGGAAATTACGGTACTCAGTAGTCTGTTTGTTTTGTGGTACAAGCTGCTTTTTCACTATGCAGTTGCATGAGTGTTTTGTGTGTTTGTATTTTTGTGGTGTTTAATTGTGTGTGTGTGTGTGCGTGTGTGTGCGTGTGCAGTCCACAGCATCAAGTGGTCGTGTGGCAGTGGTGCCAACGGCACAGGCTCGGCAGCAGAGCTGAGCATCGAGCAGCTGGTGCAGCAGATCCTGGACTCCCAGCAGACCAAACCGCAGCCCCGCACACACACCTGCCTGTGCAGCCCTGCACTGGGTAATACACACACACACACACACACACACACTGGGTAATACACACACACACACACACTGGGTTAGTGCTGTGCGATATGGACAAAAAGTTATATCCCGATATAGACAATTCTATACCACGATAACGATATATATCCCGATATAGAATTTGTACTTAAAAGTATATATTTACATCCACACATTAATGCAAATTTTTCTTATAATTTCTAAAAAAAAAAAAAAATTAACAGTTGTGGTTGTGTACAGTAGGTGTAATTAAGTGCCTGTCACTTTAAGAAATACGTGAGAGAAAATAATGACGTTAAACCCAATAGTAAGCCTAAATAGCCTAGATTGGTTAGCAACACACATTTGAGAGATGCAAGTGAGCAAATCAACTTGATATTATCCTATACTTGTGTGTTACAATAGCATCACTTAAACTAGCAGCATGTCTCGCTGTTAATAGCACTGCTGCGCATACCAGTGTGTGTGAGGGGGGGAAAGACGCACAGCCACAGGCTAGCTTTTAGGGGAGACCTGCCTTGCGCGCACCGCTTCTTCAGAAGAACACAGTCATTCTTAAACGTATTGTAAAGTAGGCTAACATTAGGTGTTGTGACATTTTCAATTTCAGGGTATTGCAATACTTTTGTTGTATCAGTGCACCGTGCAACACTAGTTTATGCCGACGTCAAAAAAGTTTAATTTGTTTACTATTAGCTGCCTGCAGCGTTCATTTGCCTGGCCACCCATCCCGAGTCAGTAAATTAAGTTTACGTTGCCCGCTGCCAGAAGCGGCAACGCACCTGCAGTTAAATTGTCTGAGCAGTCACAGCCACACAAGTTAAAATTACGATATAAACGGTAGAGGACTGTATCGTACGATAGACATTTTTCTGTTGTACAACGATATATACCGTAGTATCGCACAGCACTACACTGGGTAATACACACACACACCTGCCTGTTCAGCCCTGCACTGGATAACACACACACACACACACACACACACTGGGTAATACATACCCACACACACACACACTAGATAATACACACACACACACACACACACACACACACACTGTGATCTGCGCATAAGCAGAGTGCTTTCCACCAATCAGAGCACGTTTTTATCCAACTACCCCGTCCTGCCTTGCCTAGCTTCTCGCCTCAGTTCAGTGCAGTGCTACAGGCAAGACAGCCGGGTCCCCCTTCGCCGATCGAGCCGATACAAGATAAATTAAGACGTTGAGCCCAATATTAGCCCAACGCTGCTGTTAATCGCTGGTCAAAGTGACACACACTGCTTTAAAAAGTCAAATCCTCATTAGGCTATACTCAGGGTACCCGTGGGGTCTTATTAAAAGTATTGAAAAAGTCTTACATTTAATATTGTGGAATTAAGGCCTTAAAAGCATTGAATTTCATTGACAAGGTCTTATTTTTGATACCGTAAGGTCAATTAATTTTGGTAGAGACCATGATATTGCAGATCCCAAGGGGAAAACGTGTCTATTCTGATAATAAACGATCACTTTATTTTTTTAACTTATGTTCACGGCTCTCATCCCACAGTCATTCAGGGTAACAGGGGTGTTACAGATGGGATAGTTGATACTTTGAAAATGATATCAAAAATGAGTAAAAAACGAGGGAATTAGAATAGCAATGTAGCAGCATATTCTCTAATATTGCAAACGTTATCACTATTAGACCGCTAACTTTATGTTGCCGTCTTTGCATTTGAAAAAATAGACGTGGGCTACTGTGTTCAAATGTAGCCTATAGGCTACAACGATACTCTGTGATGAAGAATTCATGAAGGTTGAACAATTTAGATGGCGCAAAAGGTAGAGCGAATTCAGACAACTTTAACAGAGAACTTCATCAGGATATTGAAGGCTATGTGAATAAAAGATTAATTGATCCTTAACTGGCATGTTCCATTCTAGGACAAAAGCAATGATGATTGGCATGCTGAAATCTTTCAAAGAAAAGTTCTATTCATCTGGAATATTCCTTCCTATTTAACATTTAATGTGAACATTGTTTTCACAACATTGTTACTTTGTTAGTTAAACAAACTAATCTGCAAGTACCCTAGGCTGCAGGTTTAAACCTTTCAGATCAACTTTACAAAATGCAAGCCTAAGGTAGCCTACCCTATTTCATTTAATAATGTTAGCCTGAATATGTGTCCGTCTCAAGGTTATTTGTTCTGATTTGTTCCAATATGCATACTTTACATGCGTTTTACTTACTTTAGTAGGCTACGCTAGTAAGTTCCCATAAGGCCTGTGACATTTTCAAAAGCCTGATAATTCAGGCTCAGATATTGCCTTTGTCTTAGGCCTGAACCATGTCCATGTCCAGGGAGGGGCAATGTTTGTGGGGGTTTTTTTTGGTACTCTTAACATTCTTGAAAATACTTAAAATTCTTTCAAGGTTGGCAGGTCTGACTGGGTAATGCACACACACCACACACAGTCTCACACACACACACACACACACCTGCCTGTGCAGCCCTGCTCTGGGTAATATACACACACATATTAAGCCAATATATGACCAATATTAAGAAATGGCGTGTAAAGCTAATGTGTGTCTGCTGGTCTCTCTCTCTGCAGCCTCTGTGGGAGGTAACATTCCTCACCGTTGTAACAGCACCAAGCACCGCATCATTTCCCCCAAGCTGCCGGCGCGCCCGTCCCCGTACCCGGCGCTCACCGAGGTGCAGAACCTGGCCGCCGACAACCCGGGCGCCACGTCCAGCCGCGACCCCGCCGCCACCGGCCTGGCCGAAGCCTCCGCGGCCACGGAGAGGAAGCCCGCGGCCCACGGCAGACCGGCGGCGACCCAGGACAACCGGGCGGCGGCGGGCTCCCCAAGCTCTTCCTCCTCCTCCTCTTCATCGTCCTCGTCCTCGAGCCCGCCCCAGACCGCGCAGCGTGCCCCGGCGACGGTGGCCTTGGGCAACGGCAACGGTTTCTACGGCGACCAGCGGGCCCGGGGCCTGGCGACGGTGGCGCTCCCCCAGAACGCAGTGATTGTCATGACGACGGCGCCTCTCCCCGGCAAGAGTGGCGCCACCAACGGAGGGGAGGACCCTCAGGGCGATCGCGTGACGTCGCGTCTCTCGCTCACGCCGGGCGGACGCCTGGTGTTGTCGCCCGTCCCCCCCAAGCCCGACACGCCCTCCCCGCCAACTGTCGCCGTGGGCAACCCGGCCAGCCCCGTGCCCCCCTCGGCCACCGTCTCCCAGACGCCCGGGGTCGCGACCCTCTCGCTCACGCTCCTCCCCAGCCCTGTGATTGGAGGGCTCCTGCTGACAGACCGCCTACTGTCCGAGGCCCCCGCCCCTCTCCTCCAAGCCCCGCCTCCCTCTTCCACCACCTCCTCCCCCTCCTCTTCCTCCCCCTCTCCTTCTCTCCTCCCTCCACCTCCCCCTCCTCCCTCGCTCCTCCCTCCACCTCCCTCCCCCCCTGCACTCGTCTGCTCTCCTCCCTCCATCCCGCTGAGCTTTGACCCCGACTCCTTCCTCAACAGCCCCAAGCAGGGGCAAACCTACGGGGGTCCCACACCGGCCTCTGCCCCCTCGCCCTCCTCCGCCTCTCCTCAGCCCCCGTCGCTGGCTCTCTCGCTCTCTCCCTCCTCCCCGCCCTCCTCTCTCTCCTCCCTCTCTTCAGACACCGAGCGCAAGAGCGGCGACCGGGAGGCGCATCCCCTCGTCACCTCCTCGGTGTCCTCCTCGTCGTCGTCCTCCTCCTCCTCCTCTTCTCTCTCTCCACCTCTGTCCATGGCGCTCTCTCCGTCCCGCTCTGCCCCCTCGCTCCTGCCGCTGTCGCTCGAGGCCTCGCTGGGCTTGGATTCGCTGACGCGGCCCCTAAGCCCCGCCCCGGACTCCCAGCAGCCGCCGCCCAAGCTTAGCCTGATTCGCCGGAGCTCGTCCCCTGAACCTCTGGAGCTGTCGCCACGACAACCTTGCTCTAGAGAGGGCCAGATGATGGTGATTGGACAGGAGCTCCACTCCCCCACCAACCGGATGTCGCCTCACCAGAAGCCCGCCCCTCAACTAATGCCCAATCATCAAAAGCCTAACCAGCTGTCAGCCAATCCGATTTCAGCTCTCCAACAGCCAAACCACCAACTCAGCCAGCTGTCCACCAATCCACTCCAAAACACTCAGCTCTCAGCCAATCAGCTCTCACCCAAGCAGACCCTGACCAATCAGACACAGGCAGAGCGGGAGAGCCAGGCTCAGGCTCAGCTGCTGTTGCTGCAGCAACAGAGCCACAGCCGACAGCCGGCCGAGTTCACGCACGCGCTCACACACACACTCACACACACCTTCGCCCAGTCCTTCACGCACTCCCTCCCTCAGCCCTCGGCCGGCGCTGCCCGCCACATGCACCAGTGCCCGCTCTCCGTGCCCGCCGCTCACACTCACATGCACGCCCTGGCGCACTCGGCGGTGCCGGCGTTCCCGACGGCAGGGTGCGGAGCCGGCGCGGGCGATCCGGGAGTGCGGGTGAAGGAGGAGCAGTCGTCGCCCCTCTCGCGCCCCCCTGCCGCCGACTTGGAGAGCGAGGAGACGCCCATGGACACGCACGTGGCCCCCTCGCCCTCCACCTCCCCCTCGCTGTCCCCCGCGGACCACCTGCACCCCCACCACGCCCACGCCCACGGGCACCAGCAGGCCGTGGAGGCCGAGCTCTCCTTCGACAGCGCCTTCCCGGAGCTCTCGGAGCTGATCACGGCCGAGGCGGCCGCTGCTGGAGTGGGCAGCGGTGCCAACGTTGGCGGTGGCGGTGGCGGCGTGCCCGCGTCGGCGGGCGCCGGACCGGAGGTGTTCCCCGAGCGCTACGTGGTGCCCCCCCAGCCCTCGCCGTCCTCCGCCTTCATCCCCTTCCCCGCTCACGCTGCCACCGCCGGACCCGGGGCCCACGCCCACGGACGCCCCGCCAACATCACCGACTTCAGCCCCGAGTGGTCCTACCCGGAGGTGAGATTTCATCTTGAATTCTGCAAAAACACCCTTGGAGTACACAGAAAGGCCTCCAATATTGCCTGCAGAGCAGAACTAGGAAGATTCCCCCTATTGACTGACATTTTACCATCATCTTATATCTAACCAAGATAAATGTCATTTTAATGCTCTCCTACAGAGCGGAAAACACCCAGAGAGAGACCCTTTCACTTATCTGAAAACTAAACATTTGAATGACATGGACATGACACAGGCAAAAATAAAACTGATCGAAAAAGAAACAAAAGAACAGTATTACCTACCGTTTCCAAAAGATTAAAAAGAATTATGAATTGGCACCCTACCTTACAGAAATTAAAGAATTTAAACAAAGAAAGAGAGAGAATGTGAGTAGTCAACCCAGAGATGAGCCATGGAGGGCAGGTGGGAGAGTGTGGGTGGATGGAGGGAGAAAATAACACCACTAAATGTGTTTGTGTTCTCAGGGTGGTGTGAAGGTGTTGATTACAGGCCCCTGGACTGAAGCTCGTGGCCGCTACCTGTGTGTGTTTGACCAGACTACCGTACCTGCCTCACTCATCCAGCCTGGGGTGCTGCGCTGCTACTGCCCAGGTACACACACACACACACACACTCATGTCAGTACTCATAACCCTAGCTCACTATCATAGAAGCACCCATGTTCACACACACATCCTCGTGCTCATACTGTGGGAATCCTGTTTTTGTTTTTCTTGGTACAACAACATCCACACACTACTACCAACTCACTTGCACACACTTAGCTTCAGTAATTCAGCAAAAACAGGGTATCCGTTGGCCTGGCTGCTGTCGAGGCTGGTATACAATTTCTTGTGTGAGGACTCCCAAGTACTCCAGTGAGGCATATTTATTATGATAAAGAAACAAATTATCGATCGATTGCTGATGTTAAATACTGAAGGTTCAAAACTGGCAGGAATTAGGGTAACTTGGGACCTCACGAAGACCAAAACAGTCAAGAGAGTCTGAAGAACGGTGTCAAGTTCCCTGAAATACTTGAAGAAACTAGCTGACAACCTGTAGGCAATGCAGTTTTGAAAGAAAGTTGAACCAGATATTGATTTCTTTCATTTGTTTAGTGCAATTTGCATGGTGTAAACAAGCCTTGAGTTGTACGTTTTGAGTAAAACTGATTCATGTCATTGTTTTGAACATTCACGCATTATCTCCTGATCCTGAGCTATGTTAGATTTGAAACATTGTTTTGAGAGAGAAGACAGAGAGGGAGGGAAATGGAGCTTAACATGGCTGTTGCCATACCAAATGCATAGGGGCTGAATCCCAAAGTGAGCCCTGAGGACTGAGGACTGAGGACTAAAGACACACAGACTTAAATTGATCTCAGGTGCTAAGTGAGTGAGTGTGTGAGGCCACATGGGCTCAGATAGGTAAAATGGGTTTGGGACAGCACTTCATGAGATCACATGTACCTTAGCTATGTTTAATAGCAAAGATGTTGCTGGCGCTTGCACCAGGCACGTGTGCCGTGCTGTTGTTTACCTTTGTAATTTCTTAATTTCCATATGGTCTCCACGGTAAACACAACGCTTAGAACTGTGGGTAATTCCCTTTGTTGAAGTCTGCACCAATGCAGACTCACGGAAAGGGCTCGGTAAGTGTGTACTCAAACCCTCACGCCCTTTGAAATGCGACATCGGGACAGCCCTAAGCCCTTACGAATTTCACAAGAACACGCACCAAAGTCTGTGAGTCTGTGGGATTGGGCTGGAGACAGCAACAGACTGCTGGTAGTATGAAGATCAAGGGACAGTGACTGGTGGTCACTGTAATGTACACCTCTGACCACCAGGGGGCATTGTAGTCTTACCGTTCCTCAGCTGACGGGCCTTCTCCGCTCAACTGAGCTCTGCTGAATGGGAGAAGAGGAGAAACTCCAGCACGACAATTTGTCATCATTAACGACAAAATGAATGGGGCTTTATAACATTTGTTACAGTACACACGGCAGAGTTGTGAACTGGATGTCCTGCCCTGTAATGTAAAAATAACCACTTCCAAAAACAACTGGCCAAGTACCACCAATGACCGGCATTTAAAATCAGTAGCAAATCAGTAGCATTTGCGCTGGTCTCATTGTCGCCAACTTCAGTTTCTGCTCTGCTGCTCAACATATTCACCGAACTGCTCTTTCTAATGCTTCCTGTTTACTTTTTTTTTTATCCATCTTGCCATCACAGCTTAGTTTGTTCAACCATTTGCCTATTGACAGATGTAAAAACAAATGCTTTTTTTCAAGTAGGACAAAAACTAAACTTAGCTTCAATGACTGTGTGGTTAAGGATTTTTTTGTTATATATTTATAGAAAATTAAGTAATTATGTACATTAAAAACAAATCCTCAGAGACTCCCCGAGAACCTCCAGAGGGAGCCCCCCTAGGGGTACGCAATACGCATACCACAGTTTGAGAACCGCTGATTTATCTGATAGCAGGTAATGCTCAGATCTTCCCCATTAAAAGATGTGTGTGTGTGTGTGTGTGTGTGTGTGTGTGTGTGTGTGTGTGTGTGTGTGTGTGTGTGTGTGTGTGTGTGTGTGTGTGTGTGTGTGTGTGTGTGTGTGTGTGTGTGTGTGTGTGTGTGTGTGTGTGTGTGTGTGTGTGTGTGTGTGTGTGTGTCTCACAGCACACGAGGCTGGGCTGGTGGCCCTGCATGTGCTAGAGGACTCCGGAGCCGTCTCTTCTTCAGTGCTGTTTGAGTACCGGGCCAGAAACGCATCATCACTGCCCAGCTCTCAGCTGGACTGGCTCTCCTTGGACGGTGAGTGATATCCACACCGGTCACATTTCTATACAAGTCTTCGCACAATGTGTGGAAACATTGCCAAACTCTCTCACACACACCAACCACAACTCACATTTCAAATCTCAACTCAACTCTGTGTGATACAGTACTATGGGAGAGACTTAAGTAAAGCAGCAAAACTTTAGGGTCTCTGTCTGCTCTCGGGCCTCTCCTGAGAGTCTTTCATTCCATTGTTATCTAAACACAGAATTGAAGAAGAGACTAGATCTGTAGGTAGTAGCTGTGTAAATCACAAGTGTCATGACAATGCAATCCAGAATCAAATCTGTGAGCCATCAATTTGTTAGAAATTATCATCAATCAATCAATCAATCAATCAATCAATCAATCAATGAATTAATTGCATACTAACGATAGACACAGTGGGGGAGAGAGCATTTGTTTTCTGACCGCTACCACTCTGGCTGCTTTTCAACCGCTACTACTCTGATGACGACAACTTATAAATTGGTGCTGCAAGTATAGGCAGATATGTAAACACACAAATGTGAAACAGGTGCAAAAATAAACATGCATGTCTCGATGTTTATGAACCATATCGATGCCACCGCATCACTCACGATGAAGTCGTTGCATCGATGGATTGCTACACCCCTAGCAGGAAATTCTGACTCTTAAACAGTGTGTGTGTGTGTGTGTGACAGACAAACCGTATCGCTGTCAAAGTGCAAAACTATGCGTAATGCACATCCAGATCTACAGTATGCGCACACACACACACACACACACACATACAGTAGGTTGCCTGGACTGTTGGCAGTTGCTGGCTTTGGTTAATTATCAAGGCACATTGACACTTACTGTAAGGGGAGTCAGTATTGCCAGCAGCTACTGAACACACACACACACACACACACACACACACACACACACACACTGCATGCACTTTACATACAAGTATTGCTTTACGAAATTAGTGAGTGTGTGTGCGCCAGTGTGTTTGCATTTGTATTTCTTATTTCAGTATTACAGATGCCATAAATCCTCATTTTATTTACTTAGGCTGCACAAAGCACAGGCCTTTATTTGGCAGGCTTATATTCCAGGCAGGCCTTTTTTTTCTTACATGCATTTTGTTGTGACATGCGTTTCACTTGGAGTGGCATACCAATAGGCTATCAAAAGCAGAAGATTTCTGGTTTGGTTTTTAACTTAATTTACTTTTGGACTGCTTGATTATATTGCTAAATGTTGGGAGTGATGGGCACTGAAATCTGGGGGGTATTTGTATGAAGTTTCATGTAGTTGAAAGAGTGTCACTACGTACACACCGCCGCCGACTTGAGCTTCCAAGAAGCTCTGGACGCCCGCCAAGGATGCCGTGGGAAGCTTTGGACGCTTTGGCCACTCTGACGTTGCAGCATTCTATGTTCCATCATGTTCGTTGCTGGTCGTTTGCCGCTGAACCGCGTCATAGCTCATTACCATAAAGTTGAGCCAATTTCAACTTTCTGCTTGACTCTCAAGACACTCAAGACGGCCAAAACGCGGCGCTGACGAAATGTCGCTAACTTTGAAATCATTGGTCCAGCAGCCTAACCTATCACATTGATCAGAGATTCCTAACGTTACTTCTCATCTTCGTCTAAACTTTACAAACTGACAATGAACAACATTGGCAGTCAGGAAACCATGCAGGTGGGCCTATCTTTGTTGTAAATTAATGTGCACATTCTTCCAACTGCAATTTGTGATGGTTGCAGGCGTTGCTAGTACCGTTTACCATGTAAACCATTAGGCAATCTGCCAAACGACGATTATGGTGATTTATGGTGTCCCAGACTAGTGTCTCCCTGAAAGGAGATTTAGCTGGGCGTGGGCAGGCTAGCTTTAGCTAGAAAAACCAATGCTGAACTCTCCATTAACAAATGGAACATGCATGGATAAAGCAACAACTAACACTCTAAGTCATGTTCAACAAGTTAACCCGACTCAGTGGTGGCACAACATTGTGATAGCCGTGTCAGCCATTTGCGATGGCCACAATGGTAGAAATACTGATCATCTGAGTGTTTTAAGGTAAATTAGGGTTAACATCTGTGACAGCTTGAGAAACACAGACAAACTTAAAGCCCAACGCCCACTAGAAGCGGCGTTCAGCGGTGTTCGGCGGTCTGGGCTTGCCGCGCAGGATTTTAGAATAGTTTTCTATCTCTGTGCGGCTGCTGCGCGGCAGACGTTTCCAGTGGGCGATGCTCCATTGAAAACAATGGAATTCTATTTTTTTTCGTGGCGCGGCGCGTACGCTTCTGGTGGGCGATGGCCTTAAGTGATACGCAGACATTTCCCAACATAATGATGTTTGTGACCTAGGCTACTTATAAAAATTAATCTTAATGGTCCATATGAAATTGGAAAGATAGGGAATATAAATGGTAGACAGAGCGAGATGAGAAAAGTGAGTGAACAGAGATGGAGGAGAAAAAGAAAAAGAAGTAGAGGAGAGACCGACAGAATGAAAGAGAATGACATGGGAGGGATTACATTTTCCGAAATGCTAACCCTCCAACCCACCCCCTGCATAGCTTCTCTCCCTCTCCCTCTATCTCCCTCTCTCTCTCTCTCTTGCTTTCTCTCTCACTGTTTGCCCATGCACACACACACAGCTTTGATTGATGAGATGGAGCTGTTTTCCACTGTCAACACCTTGACACACACACACACACACACACACACACACACACACACACACACACACACACAAATGCATATTTATATTCCCTCGCAGTATCCTGAAATACACTCAAATGCTCCCCTACACTTTCCAATATTCACATTCACCCACACACACACACACACACACACACACACACACACTCACAAACACACACAAATGCATATATTCCTCTGCACTACCCAGACATACACTCAAACGCTACCCCACACTTTCCCACACACACACGTACGTGTGTGTGCGCGCGAGCATAAAGTCATCGTGCTTGTATCCTAGTGATTAATGGTAGGGATGCCCTTCAACCGCAGGGATAGGGAATCCGTTCATACTGTTGACTTTAAAATAATCGTGTGTGTGTGTGTGTGTGTGCGGGTGTGTGTGTGTGTGTGTCTGTCTGTCTGCCTGCTATTTGTGTCTGATTGTGTCTTACTGTCGAGTAAAGGACTTGGCTTTTGTATAAGCTGAGCATTATATGGTTTACTACATGATTTATGTCTGTGTGTCAGCTGTTTGTATATGAGTTAGTGTCTTTCCAATTTGTTTGGGTGCTTGTGAGGGAGGATTATTGTGTGTATGTGTGTGTGTGTGTGTGTGTGTGTTTGCACTACTGTTCAAAAGGATGAGGTCACTTAGACATTTCCTTGATTTTAAAGGATTTCAATGCTATTTTGGACATTGAAATAACAATTAATCAATCAGAAATACAGTGTAGACATTGTTGAATTTAGATATTACTATTATATTAGGGAATGGCTGATTGCATTATTTACAAAACTTTAAAGAGGTCTATTATCAGCAACCATACATCTTATTTTCCAATGGAAGATCCTGTCTGCTGATCTCAGTTTATAATTTGAAAAGGCTAACTGGTTGTTAAAAAACCTTAAAAAAAACTTTTGCAGTTATTATATGTTTGCACAGCTGAACTGCTGCCGTGATTAAAGATGCAATACAACTTGCCTTCTTTAGATGAGTTGAGTATCTGGAACAGCATCTATTATGAGTTTGATTAAAGGCACAAAATAGACAGAAACAAAGGATTTTCCTCTGAAATGTGTCAATCTATTCTTGCTCTCAGAAATGAAGGCAGTTGTAGGTGAGAATTATAGAATAGAACATTATTTGTCATTTCTTAAATCCACTCTCATATTCATTTTCTTTTTCTTTTCTTATTTTCTTTCATTATTAACACTATATACTCACTCACTATATATTTTTTATCCGCACCGCTTTGAGTTCATTTGACTTTGTTCTTGTTTTTTATATTGATATTTCTTAAATTGATTGTTTTTTATGCAGACAGTTTGTATTATTTGTTATTTTTCTTTCCTGTCTTTAACCAGAATATAAAACAGGATTGCAAGGCCTGAGGTAGAGAACACATACAGTTTAGTCTGAGAAGCAAATGCCTCACAAGTCCTTAAATGGCAGCTTTGTCCAATTGCACCCACAAAACACCAGGGTCAACATCAACAGAAGAGGTGGCCTCATGATGCTAGCCTTCTGGACATAGAGCCATAGAGCCATTAGAGCCATTAGAGCCATATCTCAGACTGACAGACATAAAGAAGAGATGTGTTGTTCCTGGCATGCCTTGGTGCTAGTAAAGTGGGGAAATGGGGTTTATGCTGAACGTCACAACTCAAAGCTAAGCCAGAAAACCGGTTTAATCATGTACTGTCCACTTGTCGAGCGATAGCATCCATTCTCGTAGTGATTCAGTGATCGGCAACTTTGCAACACCGTTGACCTGCCTCTTAAGTTCTGTTCTTATATTTGTACGTTAATGTTCGTACAAAAGCATATGAAGAGAATTAGAATCATCAGCACTCATTTGAGTATCCAACTTAATCGGTGGTCCAAACAGATGCTACTGTTTCAAGTACAGCCTAATGCCTAATACCAGCCTAATATGCACTTAGCTATCGTATTTATGCAATATCAATGTGTCAAATGCTACTTCATGCTATACTTTGTGGATGGCCGATTCCTCTTAAAGGAGGACAGTGACCAAAAGCACAGCTCCAAACTATGTGAGAACCGTGTACCAGTCAGCTGGTCTGTAATGAAGTGGAAAAGACATTTTCTAAGTGATCCCAACTTTTGCACAGCTTTGTATGCATGTTTGTAAGTACTTGTATGTATATTTATATTTTGTGTGTGTGTGTGTGTGTGTGTGTGTGTGTGTGTGTGTGTGTGTGTGTGTGTGTGTGTGTGTGTGTGTGTGTGTGTGTGTGTGTGTGTGTGTGTGTGTGTGTGTGTGTGTGTGTGTGTGTGTGTGTGTGTGTGTGTGTGTGTGTGTGTGTGTGCATGCGTGCATGCGCATACCTACAGGCCCAGTAGACGCTGAACTGTTCCGCTCAGCCTGTTGCTATTCTTGGCCTACAGCTAAACCTATTTAAACCTCCAGGCGGGGGGTTGTGTCTGTATGTGTGTGTGTCAGAGGTGTGTGTAAAAGAGAGGGCACCCCATATGTGTGTGTGCACACTTACACAAACTACAGTCTCACTTTCACAGATCTACCCTTTCACAATCTGTTTTTTATCCCTTTACAATCTCTCTCTTTCTTTCTCTCTCTCTTTCTATCTGTTTTGTGGGGCTGATTAGGTGTTTTTTCACATGATGTATTGGGATTTGTATGTGTGAATGTATTTGTATGGTGTTTGGCTTGGTATGAGGCGCGTCATGATTTCATGGGTTGAGAAATTATCCAATAAATGTCTATTGAACATATATTTATCTATCTATCTATCTATCTATCTGACTGTCTGTCTGTCTGTCTCTGTTTCATCTTTCTTTATCCTTTCTACTCCTCTCTCTCCCTCTCTCCCTCTTTCTTCCTCCTTCTTTCTCTCTCTCTTTCCTTGTCTCTCTCTCTCTCGCACCCTGTCAGGCTTTCATCCCTGGCAGTGCGCTATAGCGGCTGTCTCTGGTAGCAGGAATGCGAGTGCCAAGTCACACACACACATACGCGCGCGCACACACACACACACACACACACACACGGAGTGTGCAGACAGACAGGCTGCTCATTTGGGACTTCCCCCTGTGCGAGGAGCAGTCGCTTGGTTGCTAACTCTCCTCTGCCGAAGCTACTCCTTCTTCTTCTGTTCATCTTTGTCTTCTCCTCCTCCGGATTCTCTGGATTCCCTTCTTTCCTCCCAGCGTCTCTCCTCCTCTCCAGTGGCGCCTCTCTCCTCCTTTGATCCCAGTTTGGAATATCGCTCTCTTCCGCTCTCGTCTCCTCTCCTCTCCTCTCCTCACCTCAGCAACTGGTCGCCTGCACACTCTTCTGTCCTCCTCACTGTCTCTCCCTCCTCTCTCTGTCTTTCTCATCCAGTTGGTGTCACCAGGTTTTTCTAGCTTACCCGTGACGCGTGTGGGAATAACAGATCAAGTGTCCCACGTGAGATAGATAGGGAGAGAGAGAGAGAGAGAAAGTGTGTGTGTGTGTGTGTGTGTGTTTAGTGTATTTCCAGTTTGCTTTGTATAGAGTTTCCTAATGTGTCCTAGTGTTAGTTTTGTGAGTATGTGAGTGTGTGTTTGTGTATTTGTGTTTAGGTGTGTGTTTGTGTGAGTCTGTGCTTTCTCATCCTCTTTCTTTGTCCAACTAGTCTGTGCTCTTTGTTTTCACTCTTGGTGGAGTGGTGGCATCCTGTGTGTTTGTTTGTGTGTGTGTGTGTGTGTGTGTGTGTGTGTGTGTGTATGTGTGTGTGTGTGTCTCAGTCTCAGTCATGTCATCGTCTTCATTTAATGACATCACATCAGTTTCCCTGGTGGAAGTAGCCATGCTCTTCTGAGAGAGGAGAGGGAGGGACAGAGATAGAGAGAGATAGAGAGAGAGAGAGAGAGAGGGAGAGAGGACAAAGAGCGTGGAAGAAAGGAGAACAAGAGTCATGAAGGGTTGACCTGCGACCAAAGTGAATCATCTCACAATCAAAATCACACACACTCAATCTCATAGTTCTGCCAAAATGGACCAAGGAGACAAAGATGGTGTAGGTAGGCACTTTGTGTGGAGTATGCGCTTCTGTCTGCCTAGTTTGTGAAGTTTCGTTTGTGAAGTCTTTTTGCAGTGTGTTTTTTGCAGTGTGTTTTACTTCAGTCTGTGACCATTTGTATATGGCACGTGTGGATTTAGTGTGTGTTTAATACAGGTAGCACACGCTCTCTCTCTCTCACACACACACACACACGCACACTTATGGGTGCACGAAACAGTCTCTCCCAAACACGGGCGGCAAACGGCAGTGGAACTAGAGAGTCCCTCTGCTCCATCCCTGGAATGACCACTTGTGCGTGCGTGCGTGAGTGTGTGTTTCTTCTATGTGTGTGTATGCTCGTCTATGTGTGTGTGTACGCAGTCTGTTTTGCAGTGTGTTTAAGAGTGTGCCCGGTGTTCTGTTTGACCTAGGAGATTCCAGGATCACTGTGTCATGTTATATTGGGGTGTTGCGCACACACATACACACACAGTCTAGTCTTGTCCTATCAGAAATACCTTAGCATGAGGAATATTTTCCATGTTGCAAGATCAGTGGGAGACAGAGCAATGGGGAGAAAGAGAAGAGGACAAAAGGTGAGCACGAGGAAGGATCGAATACTTATAGGAGAGAGACGAAGAGATAGGCATATGTGTATGTACTAATGTACTGTATGTATTCATACCTATGCAACATTTTGATTCCTACTGACTTTGAGGTTGACCGCTGGGTTTTTTCTGCGTGGAATTGACCTAACCACGAGACAAAGGACAGTACGAGGCTCTACAGATATATAGGTAGCAGTGTACATAATTAGGGTGTTTGTATTTATGTATTAATAATGTAAATAGATGGACAGATACATAGATGTGTGTGGGGGAGTTCTATATGCTTGTGCTGCATATATGTGCGGTGTGTTTTTGACATTTGTGTATTAGTTTTCTGTTCATATATGCTGGCAGTGCTGGGGAGGAAGAGATGCACTGCTTTACCAGTTGAGCAGGTATAAGGGACGAGAACCTTCTTTTTCTGGAACATTTCTTAACACACACACACACACACACACACACACTCTCTCTCTCTCTCTCTCTCTCTCTCTCTCTCTCTCTCTCTCTCTCTCTCTCTCTCTCTCTCTCTCTACCTCTACCTCCCCCTCATAGACAGCGGTGGGGATCCCTGTTTAACGGCTGCTGAGTCATTTTTATGTGACCTTGTGGCAGCCCTATTAAGAGTGTCCGCGCTTGAGTGTGTTTGACTGTGAGCACACTAGGGTCTGCACTCACAACATTCAGTACATTGTTTGGGAAGGGACTTTGACCGCAGTAAAAATGAAATGTTGGCTGCATATCAATCATAAGATTTATGAGAGCGATCACTAATCTCTCTAATACTCTCGCTCTCTCGCTCACACAGAGAGGGAGAGAGAAAGAGAGAGACTGGACCTTATTAAAACTTTCGGTCATTGGCACAATGAGCTGCCTTAAATGACTGATCGCCAGTATTGCGCAGCTGTTTGTGGTCTCCTCTAGAAGATTCTAAGGTCCTCCATTGGGACTGGCATGGGGGCATTGTAGCTCGCTCTCTCTCTCTCTCTCTCTCTCTCTCTCTCTCTCTCTCTCTCTCTGTGTGTTTGGGTATGTTTCACATTGATTTAACTGGTAAACTAGAGGCCAGTGTGTGGATAGCTAATAAGTGTGGTGTTGGTTTTGTATGTGATGTTGGATATAATTTGGATAAGCTCTGTGGTGTTGGGCAGTTGTGGTGTGTTTATATTTGTGTGTGTGTGTGTGTGCGTGTGCGTGTGCGTGTGCGTGTGCGTGCGTGTGTGCGCGTGTGCGCGTGTGTGTGTGTGTGCCTGTGTAGGTTGTTGGATGAATCCACCTGGTCCCGGGGTGTATATTGACATCAAAGGTCTCGTTGTGTTGGCAGACATTTTTCACTTGAGCTTTGATTCATTGAGTGCAGGGGCCCACATGTAGGGGTACATTTGATCCACAGTTAGTAAGATTGGTGCGTTAATATGGTATGTCAGTGTGTATAATGTAATATGGTGTGTGTGTGTGTGTGTGTGAGAGAGAGAGAGACAGAGAGACTGTGGCTCTATGTTGGATTGGGAGGTAGAGGGCAAGTGGCAAGTCCTCATAATTGAGCAAAAAACAGACCTTTGCTGATGGAGGGGTTTATTGTTCCATCATGCTAATATCTCTCTCTCTCTTTCTCTGTCCAGATAATCAGTTCCGTATGTCCATACTGGAGCGTCTCGAGCAGATGGAGAGGAGGATGGCAGAAATGTCCACTACCCAGCAGCAGCAGCAGAATCTCCAACAGCTATCCCATCAGCCTGTACAGCAAAGCGCACCGCCTCCCACCGCAGCCACATCTGAGGAGGATACACAGGTACACACGAACACACACACACACACACACACACACACACACACACGTACACACACAATTTGTTGGATTGGAAAGTATAGTAGAATTGGGTGCTAGCCTGTTTGTACTCAAGGTGACTTAAATAACATGGCAGGTTCTCAAGGTAACTCAACAAGGGTAACATAGGCAGTGCAACAAGGTAATTCTGGGTAACGTTTTATGTTCCATGATTGTACCTTAGGTGTGGTCTATTGTTGCAGTGCTAAGGGAACTGTTATGTATTAAAAATGGGGTAATAATAAGATTTATTGTCCCTTGCACCCCTCTCCCAGCCCTTACTTATCTCTTCCTTTCCATCCCTTTTGTTTATGCATGATGTCATTGTGTGACGTTGCTTCGACAGTCAAGTGGAGAAGCAAAAATAGAGTGTGTGTAGAGGGGAAGTGATTTGTGTGTGTGTGTGTGTGTGTGTGTGTGTGTGTGTGTGTTCGTTCAAGTGTTCCTGTCAGCATTGTGTTATCTATATGGGGTGTAAGATCTCTCTCTCTCTCTCTCTCTCTCTCTCTCTCTCTCTCTCTCTAAAAAGCAGTGTGTTTAGTTCACCTTGTTAGTGGGTTGTACGTCAGCATGTGCGTGAAGTCAGTATATGTGTGTGTGTGTGTGTGTGTGTGTGTGTGTGAGTGAGTGTGTGGTTGAGGTCAGTGTGTTGCCTCCTCCCTGGGCTAATCTAACCCTCTTAAGTCCCTTTAAGAACTCTTCTGGCTTGCTTAACTCTTGTCTCGTTCTCTCCGTTTCCTCTCCGCTGTCCTCCATAATGTGTTCCGTCCTCTCTCTCTCTCCCCCCCCCCCCCCCCCCCCCCTCTCCTCTCTCCCTGTCTGGTTTCTCAGTATCGCCGGCCTCTTGCATGTCATACATTTTTAGCCAACGTTTCTTGCGTCAGAGGGGTGCGTGGGCGGGGGCTGGGGTGAAGTGGGGGGTCAGTGATGTGTGTGTTATGGATTGGAGGGTGGGTTGGTAGAGGGAAAATCTAGAGGGAGGGAAAAATGGCTGGGCTTGCTGGAACATCGTGTGTGTGTGTGTGTGTGTGTGTGTGTGTGTGTGTGTGTGTGTGTGTGTGTGTGTGTGTGTGTGTGTGTGTGTGTGTGTGTGTGTGTGTGTGTGTGTGTGTGTGTGTGTGTGTGTGTGTGTGAGGTAGAGAGAGGGAGAGCGTGGAGGGCAGAGAAAGAGAGAGTGCAAAGAGGTCACAGTGTTCTTCTGCGTTTGAATGTTTTGTGTGTGTGCATGAGCTTAGTGTGTTTGTGTATCTGTAAATGCAGGAGTAGAAGTGCTTGTGGGTGTGAGAGAGAGAGAGTAAGAGAAAGAGAGAGTGAGAGAGATAGATAGATAGAGAGAGAGAGAGAGAGAGTGTGAGTAGAGTGTAGAGAGTTTGTGTGAGGTATGAATGTAATGTGTCCTATCGGGTGACCCTCAGTGGAAAACTGCCTGCCCTCCTCAGCCAGAGAGAGTGAAAGAAGAGAACGTGAGAAGAAAGACAGCAGAGGAGGAGAGGAGGAAAGGAGAGGCAGAAAGAGATGAGAGGCCTGGAGATGGAGGAAGAAAGACAGGACAAAAACGGACATGAAAGGATAGATTTCGTCCCTCGCTCCCACTCTCTCTCCTTCTCGCTCTCTTTCTCCATCCTGCACTAATGGGATCTTTCTGTGTGTAGTAGCTGAGCTCTTCAATTTATTTTGACATGACATGTTTTTGTTTGCAAATTTGCAGCTTTCTGTTATTCTCAAATCACTCTGAAAGTGACCCCCAACCACATAATTCTTTATGTAATTCTTTATGTTATCGTAGTATGAGGTGTGGATGTGGAGAGAGAGTCATTCATCTTAGTTAGAGCAATACAACTGTTGTGTTTGCCCTCATATTGTATGAATATGTGACAATCATAGGGCAGTATAACATTCTAACTGGTAGTATGTCAAAATCTGTCCCACTACTGAGGTCAGGCTGATGGACAGATGGACAGATAATCAGGGTTCCCATGGCTCATGGAATTTCTGGAATATCATTTTGACATGGAAAGTCAGAGAATTTGATCATATTTGAGGGAAAGTCATGGAGTATCAGGGAATTTTGTTGTGCAAGTTTGAAATATACTTGCCAAAATCCATTAATACTAATATATGTACATGCAGTGTACATCTATATATTAGCTTTACTGCTTGTTTGAGTAGTTATTGTCCAACTTTGTTTATTCAGAGCCCATTTATTCATCTCCGGCTGCTCTGAAATCTTAGCTCAATATAGGTCATGGAAATTCAGGTTGAGGAATTCAAGGAAAGTCAGGGAAAACTCATGGAATTTTAAATTTAACTTAGAGTGGGAACCCTGGACATTACTTTGTCTCATAGTGAGTGAGACAAATGAGAAAGCGGAGACAGTGAGAAATAGCTTGGGCCGAGCATTGATCCCTGCGGTACACCGGTCAAAACTTCCTCAATGTGTTAAGTGTCCATGACAGACCGGACTTTGTGTTCTTGGAAATGAGTTGATGTAGCAGTTACATCGACAATTCTTCATACATTTAGATTTATATTCAGTCAAATGTATATTTTTTTTGTCTAACAAATTTGCCATTTCCAGACAGAAGAAGCTTATTGGTCAAATATGCACTATAATTCAAAATTGGTTGGTGGGAGTAGACATGATTGTGATTGTGATATCCTTCATAATGCTCACCTTTTTCTGTCTTGGTTTTCTGTCCCTCTCTCCCAGTCTGGCCCATGGTTTGAACGGCGCATCGTAGGGGTGTGTGAGCGCATGATGGCTGGAGGGAGGTGGGGAGGCGGAGGTGGAGGTGGCAGTGAGCGCCTCGTTCACTCCGTCCGCCACCGTGGCATGACACTCCTGCACCTGGCCGCGGCACAGGGATACACACAGCTGATACGCACACTCATCCAGTGGAGGTGAGAGAACACACACACACACACACACACACACACACACACACATCTCTGGTGGTGCACATGATACACATGTAAGCATGCTCATACTCACGCACTCCCATCCAGTGCGCAGTTGCACAGACCACCTTCCAATCATCTTACCCACACTGACATTGAAGTGACTTGCCACAGGATAAGATAGTGATTATTGGGATGTGACTGAAATTCTTCATCTCTCCGCAGGAGCGTGAACTCCGACAGCCTGGATCTAGAACAGGAAGTAGACCCTTTGAACGTTGATCACTTCTCCTGCACGCCACTGGTAAGAACAACATGACAGACACACACACTCATACCAAAGGGGCAAGGGAATTCCCAGAAGTTGAAAGACATATGGAGCTGGATATCAACTCTTAGCTAACCCCATAGGATGTCCATTCATTTAGGATTTTTTTTCAATTCCTTAACTTTAAGTAACATGTGTCCTGTGTCGTTGTAGCTTCTGTATTTTCTACATGAACAATAGAACGCAAAACTAATTCACAACTTCCTCATACATAACGTTGGTTTCCCGTAAGAAATATACAGTTAGCAAGTCCGGTTGGAGGGTAGCTAACGATATACTGTAATGTTTGGATAAGAAGCTCAATCCAGCCTGCATGAAAACCATGACGGAAAGTTATTAGCAAGATCAGTGAAAAAGCTATGTAGCCTACGTTAGCCTACTGTATGATATAGTAAAGCATTACCTAGAGGCAAGTAAACCTAATAAAAACTCAATGTCACGAATGGCAAATATCTGTGTGACCCATCTATGAGACGAGTTGCAGCAAGTTAGATGACTAACGTCACAAAGTCTGCGCAGTGCGATGGAAAGTAAACGGACATTTGTTTCAGTCTCAGTCTGTTTGTCCATTTCTTTTACTGTCTATGACACACACACACACACACCAGTGATGCGCGGGCTGATACTTTTTACAAGAAAGCAGAGAAGCGGGTCGGGTACAGTATTTTAATCATTATTTTTTGCGGTCGGGTTAGTTGAAACCGGCGGGGCGGGGCGGGCCGTTCAGACACGTACCCGCGCATCACTGACACACACACACACACACACACATACAAAGTAAAATGGATGCACAACAGTGACACATTGACTTCTTTGTTTGTCATACATCTCCTTAACCCCCACGCTCTCTCCTCTCCTCCTCCTCTCCTCCCCCTGGTCCTCCTCTGGCGTCTCCTCTGTAGATGTGGGCGTGTGCTCTGGGCCACCAGGCGGCGGCGGTGCTGCTCTACCGCTGGAGCTCAGTGGCGCTGGGCATCCCCGACTCGCTGGGCCGCCTGCCGCTGGCCGTGGCACGCTCGCGCGGGCACACGCGCCTTGCCCGTTGCCTGGAGGAGCTGCACGCGCACACCCAGCGGGCGCAGGCCGACACCAGCGTCATGGCGGTGGCGGCGGCGGCGGCAACGACAACGACGACGATGGGGCCCGCGCAGCAGGCGTCCGAGGAGCAGGCGCACCAGCCGGAGCTCACCATGAGCACACACACACACCAAGTGCCGGCTACACCACCACAGCTGCCGCCCTCGCCGCTCTCCACCAGCCCAGACACAGGTGAGCAGTACGAGCGCACACACACACACACACACACACGCCATATAGAAGAATCTCACACCATATGCTCCCAATAGATGATATGTGACTCTCCACGGCAAAACCAGTCGCTTGTCGCAACAGGCGTTTCTGAGAAAAATGACCATTTATGTTACTTGTGTTAAAATCGTGGATTTTTTTGTGTTTTGAAACAGTGGGTGGTCTACACTGTACAGCCGTGAATACATTTAGCTGAAAAACGTACCTTTTCTAGTCTAAAAACGTGAGTTTCTTGAGGTGAGAAATTCAATTCCAGCAGGAAGTTAGAGGCGTCTCGTTTTAGCCGCTCTATTCCAATATTTACGGTAAATGCACTAATTGACAACCACTAAGCTATCCGTGTGCTGTCTGTGTCGTTGGAAATACAAGTAAGTACTGTAAATCTTAAGATAGCGGCGACCTTACAAAGCGTTTGTGAGTGTTTAGCCGACGGCTAACTTCAGAGGCAGATTTCTCAGTTTTTCTCTTGGCATGACAGGATGAACTCAACTCCTTTGAATGTTTATATTTCAGTAATGACGCTCAATTCATTAGGTATCGTTTTGAAGGTTGATTATGCCCCTTCGTGAACTTGATAACTATAACTTTGAAATGTTGAACAATGTGACTGATTTCGCCGTGGAAGGTCACATGTATTATTGTTCCTTTCCTATTAGGCCTTTGTTTGAACTCAACAGCCAAACAAACTAATGCCATCTGTGTTTAATTGGCTGCAATAGTGTTTTGTGAGTGGATGTGCAGGAGCCTGTCCAGGAGAAAATTACGTCACACCGTATTTCGGATTCATAACGAGGTCTTTTAGGTTTCTTAACGTTTTTTTGTCCAACATGTTTGTAGCTGCAGTAACTAGAGCAGAGCTGGCAACCCGGATACACTACTGAGTAAAACACTACTGACTTCTAAATGAGTTCCTTTTTCTCAGCAGCGTCTGCCCTTTTACATAAACATGCTAAAGGCCAAAGAAAAAAAGTGTGGCCTCCATGTTTTATATTTTAAAAAAGAAGAAGCAGCTAATGTGGGGCTTTCTCAATAATCTCAATCATTTGTAGATAGGGAATTTATCTAGCTGTTTTTCCACAGCACATATAAGTACAACTCTGCTGTGTGTGTATGTATGTAGTAGAGAGAAGTGTGCGAAGCAACTGTGCTGAAGTGCTATCTCTTTCTCCCTGTCTCTCCCTCCCCCTCAGGTCTGAGCTCCTCCAGTAGCATCCCGTCCCCCAGTGACCCCCCGTCCCCCTCCCCGAGCTCGGCCTACTCCAGCGGCTCCGTGCCTCTCGGCTCCCCGCCGGAGAGCCCGCCGGACCCCATGGACACGTCAGCGCCCTCCTCTCCCTCCTCCTCCTCCTCCTCCTCCTCCTCGCTCCCCTTCTCCCCCTTGCCCCCCTCCCTGCCGCTGGGCTGGGCGCAGGCGTACGGCGGTGGGGGTGTTCGAGGCTTGGCCCACGTACGCCCCCCGGGTCCCAGGAGCGGCGGCGGCACCGGCGGCTTCTTCCTCATGGACTACGAGCCGGCCTGCCCTCTGACCCCGCCGCCGCCCGCCGAGTCCCGCTCCCCGACGCCACGCACGCACCCACACCCACACTCGCCCTACACGCCGCACGCACACTCGGAGTTCGAGGCGGAGCTGCTGAATTACAGCGAGAATGTGGAGAATGAGGAGTACCTGCCCGCAGAAGTACTGCAGGTAAGGGCATGACACGCACACAACCAGATACACACACACACACACACACACACACACAGAAACAAAAAAGGGTTACACACTGAGTTGGAACACATTCCCAGTATTACTGTATTGCTAAATTATATCTTAGTTTGTGAAAGATGCATTTTCATTTGAATGGCCTTGAAATGGCTTGTAGGCATCTCTAATCTCTCATCTCATCTCTAATAAGGGGGGTCCCCATCCGTCGTAACGCAACAGCGAATGCTTTATCCAGAGACGGTTGAAGAAGGGTCCTTAAGGATCTTTGTCTATCAAATTATAAAACGGCCACGGTCAAACTTTGATACCGAAGGACGTAACATTTGATAAAGACACCGCTGTGCTCTTAAACCCATTCTTTTCAGTGGCTTGAGAGGCACTACAACGCATTGCTAGCCCTCGCACACACCATGGTTAGAGTTCACCCATGTTGAACAACTTTGACCACAGCGCGTAGTGGAAACCGAGAAACAATGGCAGCACATACCGCTTCCGAAAAGCCCAATTATTCTGAAATATCGATTAGCGCTCTGCACATCTAAACCAGAGATACCGAGCTAGTGTTTGTTTCACTTGTGATATGTGATATGACACTCCAACTCCTGTTGTTGACATTTCAGGTTGACATGGCAACTCTGGCGGAGCAGATCATCGAGGCTACACCTGAGCGCATCAAACAGGAAGAGTTTCCTCGAGGGGCCGAGTCTCCACTGAGGGAGAGGCGGGAAAACACGGCCGCCATCCACGACACCATGCCCTGGCTGGCCACCTACCTGGACACAGTGGACACGATCCCTGCGTTGTCCCCTCCCAGGTACTCTCACCTGGACACAGTGGACACGATCCCTGCTTTGTCCCCTCCCAGGTACTCTCACACAAACCAGCAGATCTCAGGTTTAGTGTCTTCCTCTGCACACACATGTATTCGGCTCTCTCTCTCGCCAGATAAACTAAGCCCAAATCAGATAATCCAAATATATCAAAGTTGTATTGGGGAGCGCGGTGGCACAGCAGGCTACAGCGCTCATGCCATGAGCGGGTCCGAGTGTCCCCGGGAACCCAGGTTCGAGTCCGACCTGCGGTCATTTCCCAATCCCACCCCATCTCTCTCTCCCACTTGCTTCCTGTCTCACTCTTCACTGTCCTATGAATAAAGGCAAAAAATCCACAAAATATACTTTGAAAAAAAAAAAATGTATCCTAACAAATTCTCTGTGTGTGTGTGTGTGTGTGTGTGTGTGTGTGTGTGTGTGTCAGGTGTGTGACGCGCTCCCCGCAGACGCCGCCGTCTCCACTCAGTGCCCTGGCTCTGCAGCGGCTCCGTCCTCCGAGCAGCGCGGCCTGGGCGGAGTTCCTGAACGCCTCGGCCAACGGGAGGATGGAGCGCGACTTCGCCCTGCTGACCCTGACCGACAGCGAGCAGCGGGAGCTCTACGAGGCCGCCCGCATCATCCAGAACGCCTTCCGCAGATACAAGGTCTCTCACACACACACACACACACACACACCATGTCACTCTTTCATCATGTATCTACACGTATGAATACACACACACAAGAAACAAGTTTGCAGCTTTCTGAGATCATAGGAAGAATGTCTCTCGGTTATTTTTTAAATGGGGTCAGGGGTCAGGGGTCAGGGTGGTGTTTGGGGTCAGGGGTCAGGGGTCAGGGTGGTGTTTGGGGTCAGGGTGGTGTTTGGGGTCAGGGTGGTGTTTGGGGTCAGGGGTCAGGGGTCAGGGTGGTGTTTGGGGTCAGGGTGGTGTTTGGGGTCAGGGGTCAGGGTGGTGTTTGGGGTCAGGGTGGTGTTTGGGGTCAGGGGTCAGGGTGGTGTTTGGGGTCAGGGGTCAGGGTGGTGTTTGGGGTCAGGGGTCAGGGTGGTGTTTGGGGTCAGGGTGGTGTTTGGGGTCAGGGGTCAGAGTGGTGTTTGGGGTCAGGGTGGTGTTTGGGGTCAGGGTGGTGTTTGGGGTCAGGGGTCAGGGGTCAGGGTGGTGTTTGGGGTCAGGGTGGTGTTTGGGGTCAGGGTGGTGTTTGCAAGCTTTGCATGCATTTTAGGTAGCTATAGCTAGTTCTAGTTCTTAACCAAAAACTGTTTTAAAACAGCAAAATGTCTGCGTCTGATATACAGTAGTCACAGACATGCAGAGTGCCGTGACTTTGCCTTGTGAAATGTGGGTCATGCAGTGCCATCCCAATCCAATATGGGAATTAAGTGCAGCAGGACATGACATATTAAAGCTTTACCTCAACGAAGGTGAGCCCCCAATTAGCTCATTGAACTGAATTAACTTAATCCGGAGATCTTGTGCTGGGGAACAGGCACATGGACACGGCATGGCATGCACTCCATGTTTCGCTTTTTGGTGTTGTTTTCCTGTCCTTGTCCTAATGGCAGGTACACACAAACAAACAGATGATTTCCCCGTGACGTTAGCACTGGTCCCGTTTGTCTGTGCCAAAACACTGTGTGCAGACACACGCACGCACACACACGCACACTAGATTGCAATGCTGTCCATTCCAAATCCATTTAAACATTTTGGGTCTGCCCTGTTTTGTGTCCTGTAAATCTATTTCCATGCTGTCGTTGCCATGACGTCTGTGTGTAAATGTCACCGTGGTTACTGTTTCCTAGGGGCGGCGGTTAAAGGAACAGCAGGACATGGCTGCAGCGGTCATCCAGCGTTGCTACAGGAAATACAAGCAGGTACACACACACACACACACATACATGCACACACACTCGTTCACTATGTATTTCGATTTTATGAAGAAGCACATATTGATTCAATAGAATTAAGTGTCAGTGATGTTTGTGTGTGCAGTGAGGGTGTGGTTAAGGCCTGTTGTGCTCTGTCAGTATTTGTTTGCATCAACTAACCCACACTAATATGTGATGTCTTTATTACTGCCTTCCTCTCCTTCATCCTGCTTTTCTGTCTCCTCCTCCTCCTCCTCCTCCTCCCACCCTCTCACTGTCTGCACTTGTTCTTTTCTTCACCTCTTCACAATGTGCTCTCTCTCTCCATGTCTTTTTGTCTGCCTCTTTTTAAATCCTCTCGCTAGCTAACATGGATAGCACTGAAGGTAACTGCTCATAGTTGCTAACTATTGCTTTCTGTTTGTATTTACACACACACACACACACACACACACACACACACACTCTTTAGACTCTGAGTGTCTGTCCTGTTCTGTGTATGATTCTCTGTAGCAGTGCATGGTACATAAAGGATTGTGTTGATCTCTCAGATACTCTTGTGTAGGCCGTTTGCTTCCTGTGTATATTCAAGTGTCATTATGTCTTACAAGCACGTACTGTATGTGAGTAAGCAGTCTTTGTTGTGACCTATATGTCTTGATTTTTGTGAGCGTGAGTAACGTGAGGTGTGTGTGTGTGTGTGTGTGCGCGTGTGTGTGTAAGTGGTCATATGCGTGCTGTGGACCGAGAGCATGTGGAATACTGACCGCTCCTCGTCCTCCTCCTCCTCCTCCTCCTCCTCCTCAGTATGCGCTGTACAAGAAGATGACCCAGGCGGCCATCTTGATCCAGAGCAAGTTCCGCAGCTACTACGAGCAGAAGAAGTTCCAGCAGAGCCGGCGCGCGGCCGTGCTCATCCAGCAGTACTACCGCAGCTACAAGGAGTACGAGCGCCTCAAGCAGGGGCCCCGGGGGGCCGGGCCCCTCAACCCAAAGATGAAGTAAGGGGCCCCTACACACACACTCTCACACACACACGCACACACACACACACACACACACAAGCACACAAGCACTAGCCTCCGGTATTAGTTCACCCATCACATACACACATTAAACAATACCAATGGACACAGAAATGCCTACCGCTTCACCCACTAGGTTTATGAGTGCTTTAAGCAGAGCGTATATGGTTCCTGCATCCCCGCAGTATGGCATGCATTGAGATGGCTGGCAGCGATGATGACCTCTCTATCTCTCTCTCTCTCTCAGAGGCACATTTCTGACTAAGAAGCAGGATCAGGCAGCACGGAAGATCATGAGGTTCTTCAGACGCTGCAGGCACAGGTGATAAATTACACACACACACACACACACACACACACACACACACACAATTACTTTTGTATATGCATGCAAAAGCACAGGTGCATACAGGTTAGGATTGATAAAAAGGACTAAACATGCATGCAAACATTTGAGTATATCGATGTCCATAATATAAAACATATGTATGTTTGTCTTTTGCAGAATTAAGGAATTGAAGCAAAGCAAGGAGCTTGAGAGGAGGGGCCTTACAACCTAAGTCTAACATGAACACACACACACACACACACACACACATAAGCGAATGCACCTTTACACACATACACCCACACATAAGCAAATGCACCTTTACACACCCTTACAAGTGTAACTATTTACTGACAATACGGTTTACACCTTACACACTAGCACACATTACACTTGGACACACATTTTTTAAATTGTTTGCACAAACACATAAGATGCACTCCTTGACACGTCCACACACACATGTGTGCGCACACACACACACACACACGCACACACACACACACACACACACACACACACACACACACACACACACATAGGAACAGCTCCATCCCCTCCTTTGGCCAAAGGAAAAGTGAGCCCACTAGCACTCTTCCGCCTGGTGGACTCCTCCCTCCCTGTCTGACTTCAGCCGCTCTGCATGCCAAAAGAGAAGAGCTGCCCTCATCCCTCTCTTCCTCCCCTCTTCTCTGCATCTCTCCATCTTTACACAGCCCTGCCACCTCCCCCTCATGCCCTTGCTTGTGGCTTTGCCTTTACTTGTACGGTTTCTCCCCGGATCTGTTGGACGGGAGGAGGAACTGGGAGAGAGACAACAAAAGACCGCTGCAGAGACGACAGACGAGCGACTGAAGGAGTGTGTGGGAGAGGAAGACGGGGAGGGAGGAAGTTGACCCCGAGCCTTACTGAGATTTTCATTGTCGGAACAGGGGAGTGAGAAAGAGACGAAAGAGAACGAGACTGTAGACTATCGCTTTACTTGCTCAGACTTGTTTGGACTTCGTGATTTTATTTCTTTCCATCGCAGCTTTTCACAGAATGTATTGTACTTTTGAAGTATACAAATCTTACGAAACCTCTATAAAAACATATATATACATAAATATATATATACCCATTCAACATATATATATATATATTCTACTTGATGCATATATATATTCTGAAGATGATGAATTTCTTGATGTCTTTAATATTGTCTTATTTATGGAGAAATATGAGGCATGTTTTCTAACTCCTTTTTTGTTTAATTCCCTCTATCTGGTGAGGGAAGGGGTGTCAATAGATAGTGTGAGTGAGAAAGAGAGAGAGAGAAAAAAAAACAAGTCTTAAAAGAAAAAAGGGGGACAGAGAAAAGAGAAAAGTGAGGGAGAGAGAGAAGCCTCGTTGCTTTTGCTCCCCGTCGCTGGGTTGCAGATGCACTAACTGCCCAGGCTGGAAGGACAGGTGTGTTTGTTTGTGTGCGTGAGTGAGTGAGTGAGTGAGTGAGTGAGTGAGTGACAAAGTTTTACAATGAAAGTTTGTTTCAGCACTTTGAGCTCAGGGGGAGCCCCTACACATACAGAGAGAGACATACACAAACACACACACATATACACACACACACACACACATACACATACTGTACACACATACACATACATACACACATACACACACACACACGCACGCACGCACACACACACTATGCCCAAAGTGAGCAGAGCTTGTATGGGTGTCCTATAAAGTGCAGTGCCTTCAGGTTATTTTGCTCTGTCCACTAACGAGTTTGCATACACAAGAAGACACATATACAGTATAAACATAAATGCACATATCAAGACACCCTCACATAAACACACACACCCTCACACTTTCACTCACATCCTCATTCTCTGGCTTTATAGTGGTTCGGCTACATTGTAATTTCTTATGGCTGATTTAATAGTAAATATGTGATTCATTGTTTGAGTAATTGTGTGTGTGTGTGTGTGTGTGAGGGTGCGTGTGCATATGTGTATCGATGTGAGCTATAATCATTTCTGGTGCGACATGGCAAAAAGCACAGCACAGAATTGCATCTTAAACAAATAGTGTTTGTGCTGGCTTGCATGTGTCAGAGAGATATGCATTAATTTGTACATATTGTAAAATGAGAGGAAAGCTATAATGACAATGATTATGATGATTCTATATGATATCCTATATTTCAGCTAGGAGTGAAGGAGCGCTGCTTGAGCTTGAAAAAAAAAAAACGTTTAACTTTTTCCTGGTTTTAGTGCAGCTCTGCATGTTTATGATTTTATTTTATTTTTTTGTGAGAATGCACTTTTGCGTGAGTGTCTGACTGCGTGTGGGTGTGTGTATGTATGTGCTGTTTGGCCCTCTATACAGCCGTTGGCATGAAACCATACTGATTTTTATTTTTCGGGTTTAAAAAAACATATATTTATGACATTTAGTAATATTTTTGGTGTGCAGCTTGTGATGCTGGTGTGTAATGTATACATTTATTTAAAAAAATATATTAAGGATTTTTTCTGTAAATTCATGTTCTTTTGAGTCCCCTTTTGCAGATGTTCAGAATGTTTTATTACGTCATAATGATTCATTAAATCTTAATTCTACCAGAATCTTTAGTGTCTATCTTTTTGTGTGTGTGTGTGTGTGTGTGTGTGTGTGTGTGTGTGTGTGTGTGTGTGTGTGTGTGTGTGTGTGTGTGTGTGTGTGTGTACATCTTGGATGTGTATTTTTGTTTGTTCTTATTATAGCAATGCTGAGCAGCCTAACAGTGCTTTTTTGTGATAATTATTCATTCACAAACCATTTTATTTAACCGGTGCCCAAAAGCTTGTTCTACCAAGCTTACATTTGTCCAGTGAAAGGGCAATGCCATTCACACAGAAATGGAGACAGTGTTAGTTCAGGCAGGTCACGGAGTCTTGCTTCCTTGGATGGCCCAGCTGACTTCAATCTAACAGCTCAGCTGATTGCCAGCTGATTGGCCAGGCCCTGCTTTCATTGGTGGAGATCTTTCAGAGCGCTTATTTAAACTACCTTACCAATTTGCTGCCAGTGGCTTTTTCTGCAATTTTGCCACCCACCTCCTCCCCTTAACCTCCTCATACTTCTGACTTATCAATGTCTTGTCATTCATGTTTGTTCTGTCCTGTACCCCATGGGGGGTTTATTGCTGCTCTCCCTGCCTTGGGCTTTCCATGTTTGAACGTGGAAGGGCAGGGGCCCCCCAGAACAGCATACCACCAAAATGAATGTCATACATAGTATAATGCTATCTTGGAGACATAACGGTAGTGGTCCTGACTCAACTGTGTTTTATGCACAAAAGTAATCCACTTTCCAGTGGATTCTAGTGTCCACTTAATAGATGTTTTAAAGGCTATTGAGTGGGGTTTTTTTTTCAAGTATCTACTGTATCCCTTTACTTGGTCTCATTTAACGTATTTAATCATGAGCCTGTTATCTGCCTGAAGTTTCAAAAGTCAACTCAATTGGAATTTAAGTGCTTGGTGTAACATCTGGCATCTGGTATGGTAATCTAAATCTGAATCTAAATCTGTTTGTTAGATTATGACTTGGATACAAAGCACTTACTCATTGGTTGAAGGACTATCCAAAAGCATACAGTCATTTGAACTATGCCCATTTATCACGCCTCTTGTGCAGTACAGTAGAAATAAAGCTCAGACTCCCCAGACTAATGTTCAATATGTGCATATTACTGCCTAGACTTGTCAGTGTGTTGTAGTGGTAGCCTACTCGTTCTTCATTCAGTGTTGGTCCAGAGTTTATTTTTACTGCATGGACTCTTACTGTAGCCTATCTCTGGGTGTTTATAATCTGATTAAGTCCGTCTGGTCCGCATGTTACATTTTTACGCTGGCAAACGTCTCTCTGGAGAAAGAATCAATTCAGCAGGAGAGAAGGCTCTCGGTTGCTTGAATGCGTGGAAAGTAAGGTAAAATGCAGTTTGACCAAGCATTTGTTTTGTTTCTGTCGTCCATATTAGTTTAGTTGATATAAGCATCATCCATGTTTAAATGTAACGTTTGTGCTAAGGATGGCTTGTGGTTTGATGATTGACTATTTGTCGAATCAGAGTCACATCTGCAGTAAATTAGATAAACTGCCTGCTCGTGATGACGTGCTATTTGTTTATCTATGGTTTATCCTTGAATTTTCAATAAAGTATCTATCTATCTATCTATCTATCTATCTGATGATCCCATAACACCGACATTCATAACCTGCTCACAAGTGCCACCTAGTGGTTGTTTGGGTCATTGCAGCTTCACTAGGGAAAAATCAATAAAATAAGCGTGATTCACACGTGAGGTCTCGTGAGGATCTCACGTGAAGCCGGCCAATTGAATCCAACACCTACTGTAAATTTGCATGACAAGGATATGGATGCAATTAATTTTGCTTTCTGTGTCATTAGACAAAATACATGTTCAAAACACTAACAAGTCGAAGAAAATCTTTCAGGGATTATATAACAAAGTGTCTCGCAATGTTCCTTTATGATTTTAGTGATGATAGCTCTCTCCAGAAGTTATTTAGGCCTATCCACACGTTCCAGCAAACAAAACAGTGCAACAAAAGTGCAACAAATTAGTCTAACGTTAACATGTAGGCTAGGGAATCAAGTTCATCCACACAAACTGATTTCTTTCAAGATTTTAAGTTGTAGAGAGTGAGAGTTCTTAATTAACGATAGGCCTATGATTTGTGACAATAGTCAACATAGCCTACCGATAGTCTCTGACCAGATTGAGATTTTCTCCCGCGGGTGTCACCTTCTTCTGTCGCAAACTTGGATGTCTATATGCTGAACGAATATAGCCTATACTGTAGGCCTAGTGCTTCTTAGCGCCATATAGGGTAGAGTGGGGGAAAACGCCCCCCTGAGGTAAAACGCCCCCCGCCTGTTTCTCCCATAATAATCACTAGATGCATGCAGTCAAGTTATATTTTTACTGTTGCTCTGCATCCCATTGACTACGGGGACACACATATATCCACTGTGAAGTTTACGCTCGCGACGTAGTTGAAGGAAAACTGATTTCATAGTAAAATGTCGTAATTTTCCGTGGTCAGTTAAGGAGTGTAGGCTATGTTAGGTTAGGTAAGGTGTAACCTGGCTGCTGGTAAGCCTAATATATGAATTAAATATAGTATCTTACAATTAATATATTGCTTAACAGCATGTCTGTTGATTTGGCTATTAATGTATGAAGCAAATAGTTATTTTAGGTGGGGGCATTTTACCCCACCCATGGGGGGCATTTTGCCCCACTGCTGGGGTAAAACGCCCCTTTTGTATACATTTTATTTTTGTTAAATATCTAATGAAATATAAAGTCTAGCCAGTTTTCATAGTTGATTTATAATTAAGGTCATTGCCACTTATAACCATGATAATAATTCAGAACACATTAGTTTTGTTTCACAGTAATGCCACATTTTCCCTTAAGGGGGGCGTTTTCCCCCACTCTACCCTACCGTTGGTTAGTTTTAAAAGGAACGAACGAGTCTGAGCCCAAAATCAGATTTTGTTTTGCGTGAGAAAATTGATGTATGGCGTGAGTGCGTGTGTCTGTAAACAGGCAAAATCGTGTGTCACACGCCGAAAGCGTGAGAGTTGGCAGCTCTGAATATGTTGCTTTGTGGCATAGGTAGTTAGCTTGCGAAATCTCCGGTGTTCTTGCCCATATGACCACAAATCTTTGCTGATCTGGATTCTGCTGACCTGGAACAAGAATACAATGAATTGCATCCAGAAAAGGTATGAAGTGTGCCGTGTTGTAGGGGCCCAGTGTTGCATGGTGATGCAGGACACCATTATTTGTCATGGCAGCACATGTTAGGCTATAATGTTTCCCCCACGCTGTCCAGGGACATTCACAATGGCCCTTTGTCCAATGACATTTCTCCCCCTTGATGACCGCTCATGACGGTGATGAGCTATGCACAGACGCATTTGATATACATCTGTGGCGCCCAATGAACGGATCCGGGCATTTTTTCAAATAGCCTACAAGAAATGAAATGAACGTTTGGTTGCCAGACCACATCTGTTTGAGAAGTGATAGGCGCTAGCCAGGCTACAGCCTTTCCACACTGTATAAGGTACAGAAGCATAGTGAATGTGTGCTATGACATGAAGTCAAAAATGTCCTCCTGCATTAAGCTGTAGCCTACCATGGGATAGTATGATGACCCAACACACTGACCATTCATGATTCATGAAATGCAGCACAGTAATATCCTACATGATACAAGCCACAATTGTATTTTACAGTTGCGCTGAAAGATTATGTTCATAGGAGATGGCTGCATACTCATTTCAGAATGCTCGGATTATGGCTACCACCGTAAAGCGACCCAGCCCTATGGAAACTAACATTTCGGCTCAAGTTCGGCTGAACCCGTTGACCAGCTTCTCGCAGGGTCATTCATGGTTGATTGCATGGTCCACTAGCAGCTCTGATGTCATCAGTAATTCTATTCCTTACTCTTCTTACCCTTCCTCTTCCCCTCCTCTTCCTCCTCCTTGTCCTCTTCCTCTAACTTCGCCTTGTCCTTGTCGTCCTCTCACTCTCACTTCTTCACCTCCTTGTCCTCTTAGGCCTCCTCTAATTCTCACTCCTCCTGCTTGCTTCCTCCATTGTAGCTTACTCCACACGGACATCTTTCCTGTGCCTTATTTACACTGCTTAGGCTGATTGCCAAGTGAACTAATTATCTACAGGAAAACAGTTTTCATGATGTGACAGTTGGCAAAACAGTGTGAAAAATAGCCATGAGTATATCATTTTGCTAGGAATGTGTTGGAAATTTGGAAATTGAGTGTAAGCAGTGAGTTGTGTTTAAATTTCCACAAAAAGAGTGCTGTGCAGTGAATTGTGCCTACAGTTTTGCAAAGTGTGTGTTACAAAATTGCAAACCGAGTGCAATTGCAGTGTTTGTGCTTTTAGTTTTGCTAACTCAGAGAGTGGTTTAGCTATAAATAGTTTTAGAAATTGTGCTACAAGAATCACGATTAGCACTTAAGCATTCAGAAAAAAACTTTGGAACAGGAACATGTTTTCACATCCATCAGTCTGAGAAGTTGCAGCATGGGCAAGGACAAACCCATGCCAATCTGAAGCAGATTGGACTCACAGGCAAGGTTTCACTTTTGCTTCTGTTGTGATATGGCATGCAACTGTTTTGCATGATGTCCTTGATGTCCTCAGCATGCCCTCTAGTGTTCAACATGAAGATATTTTTTAAAGATGGCGTCATGATGATAGATCGAAATAAAGTCCTTTTCAGTGAAGCGTACATGTTCCTTTACTTCTGTTTCTGATGAGTTACTATTTAACTGTGTGACATCATTGCTAGGTCATTAGATTTCATATATGTTGTGCAAATTATAACTTAGACTAACTTAAAAAGTAGTGTGAGGATGGTATCGACGGTAATGAAGGAGCATGGCACTCTGGGTATAAAGCCCTTCACACAATGCATGGATGAAAAAGCCAACTGTGCATTGCTATTAGGTTCATTTTGGTGAGGATGCAGTAGGTTGTATTCAACCAATCTCACAAGGAATTTAACATCCTCTTGTAGATACTGTACATTACAAATACACTCCAGTTAAAAAAAATGAAATGGAACATTTGTTGCAATAGACAATCTAAAATTGTAAATAGACAAAAGACAATTGAATTGCTCTACATTATATTGGAAGAAAAATTAACCAAAACTCAAGTATCGTCAATTTGTTTTGTTTTATTTTATTTTTAACATGTTCATAGATTCTTTTGGCCTCTGGACTATGAAAGCCATAATGCTTGAAAGGTTATTAGGTTATTATTCAAATTCAAACCAATGGCCAGCCTTAGGTGGTACCCCTTTACTAAAACAGGCCAAAGACATAAGAATGTGTCTTGAGATAAGTAGAAAAGGGAGCAAGGCTATTGAGCATAGTGAAATTATGTGATGTGAGTGTCCTATCTCAGTGTATTGAAAATCATTTTGGCTATGCTATGTTCACCAGATTCCACATGGAAAAGCATACTTTCCATCAAAATGATTCAAAGTGGGTCTTTTGCTATTTCAAAGTGATTTTTGACTGAAATAACTCCATTGCACCATTAAATAATGGAACAGCTGTGGGCCTATGCGCTTATTTATTTCTCTCAGCTGTTAGATGGAAGCCTATTTATTTCTGTCTGATGTAGAACACAAGCAGTTCAGATGTTACACAGAAAGGGTCAGTGAAGAAATTTCAGCACTATTTGAAGTTGAAACAAAACAGAAAGGGAATCCCCCTCTGTGTGAGTGTGTGTGTGTGTGTGTGTGTGTCTACATGTCTCTGTGTGAGTGTGTGTGTGTGTGAGACAGAGAGAGAGAGAATAAGAATGAGAGAGGGAGTGTGTGTGCAGGTTCCTGCAATTGTCTGAAAATTAATCGGAATTGCTCTGATGGGTCGAGTGTGTGATTTGTGTGTGTGTGTGAGGAAGAAAACTTTTTTAGCGTATACTGTATGTACAGTATGATTGTGAGTGGATGAATCTTTGGCCCACAAATGGAGTGTGTGTGTGTGTGTGTGTGTGTGTGTGTGTGTGTGTGTAATTATGTGTATCCGTGTTTGTTTTTGAGGGGATGAAACTCAAACACTTGAACAAGGTTGGATGTCGTGTGTGTGTGTGTGTATGTGTGTGTGTGTGTATGATTTCACAGGAAATCAGCAGCCGAACGCATACAGGCACTTCCTGTTCTCTTGCGACCGCCGCTCCGATGATGCTGACCCTTATTGTTCCAAGGGTCACCGTGGTGATGGTTGTCAAGGGAACACTGGGAGAGGCATCAGCATTCCATTGCCCCCTGTGATGGGAGTCACTGCACCGGTAGAGAGCCCAAAGAGGCATACATCCTGTGTGTGTGTGTGTGTGTGAAAGAGAGAGAGAGTACAATTGTCAGTGCCCATATGGCCCATATACATAAAGTGCATATATGATGCAGTGTGTGTGTGTGTGTGTGTGTGTGTGTGTGTGTTTGTGTTTGTTTGTGAGGGCAGTTGTTTTTGTGCAGAGGCTTGGACAGAATTGGAAAAGTGAGCAATTTTGTTATGTTTACTTGTGTTGGGCCAACTTGTGTCAAAGTGTTGTTCAGAAGGGATGCCCTTTCCACAGTAAACACTAGATGGCGGTCTTGGAGAGTAAACTAACTCAATGGGCTGTATAGTCCGAAGGGACGAGTGCCATAGTGCTTGTATTTAAGAGAGAGAGGAGATGGGGGAGAGATAGGCAGAATACTGTATGTGTGCTCATGTAATTGATCCTAATTCCAGTTCATTTCAGAAGTGACAAGAAGACAATGTACCACTGCTCAGTGGCTGGAACGAGACAAAGAGGAGCTGACAGAGAGAGAGAGAGAGAGAGAGAGAGAGAGAGAGAGAGAGAGAGAGAGAGAGAGAGGGAGAACCTTGGCTGACCTGACTTGATCTTTTTCTTTCATTCCATTTGATCAGACAATGCAACACCTCAACACACACACACACACACACACACACACATACACATACACACAAATTATGTAGCTGCATTGTTCCCTCAGGTTCATAGCGAAAGCTTCAATGAAAAGCTGTTTGCTCATTTATTCTGTAAGAGTAATTATAAGAACGTATCATTGAAATCAGTCTGCAATTGTATGCATTAATGCAAAGTCTAAAAGTATGGACCCAATTGTTGTCCAAAAATCTGATTGGCTCCTGGATGTTTGATTGGATAAGGACACATGGGCAATGATACAGTGCTATTTATCCGGTAGGTAAAGTCATACATGATGTTTAAAGTGGTGGTATAGATGTAAAGACAAGCCAAAGCTGTATAGCAGCTATGGCTCTTGGTCACGCCAATGAGGTATGTCTTTCCCCTGTAATGTCACAAAGGCCATTATTTATATCCATGACGATAAGCACTCAGAATCAACCGCCTCAGACCACACAGTGTTTCTGATTGGCTGGTGGGCTCTGTGCCGTGGAGTGTGTGTGTGGAAGCAGTTGATGTGCACAATTTGACCGTAAAGGGAAGGCTTGGACGGAGCCACGCAAACCACACACCACAGATAAAATGACTACTGCACTCAATAGAACACAGCATCCACATTTCATCTGTTGAAGAGCTATCCTGTGGGGAGACCCACAAATAGCGAGTGTGTGAGTGAGAGTGAGAGAGAGAGAGAGAAGAAAATACAGTGACACAAATGCACAAAAAAGATTTTAAAAATTCATGTGAAATTATGCAACTTGGTATAATTTGCTCCATGTCTCATTTATTTGAAGTTATCTGAAACTTGTATGTTTTAATTTGAATGAATTAAATCTGTTTCAGACTCATAAAAAGGTCCATAGCATAGAAAAGAAAATAAACTGATAGGGACCGATAGCAGCATCCTCATCAGTATACTGTAGCTACTGTAATATGGATGAGCTTCTGCATGCATTTCCTGTAACTACTGTACACCACTTATCAGCAGGATCCATCTCAACTTGTGAAGCAGAATAGCTAAGGGTGAATATACTGTATGTCGTCATTCATATCGTCCCGCTTTGTCTGGTAGGCACTGAAAACATATTCTTAGTTTAAACTGTCAGACAGTTTCTAGAATACATTTTCATGATTAATTCTATCAAACGCTTTGCATGCATAAGACATGAATAAAGTGGAATTATAACTCGTATTATTCAAAAAGATTTCCTTTAAAGCATAAATGCACATACCATGTTTCTTTTTTTACTTTTCTTTTACAAAACGCATCACTACGGAGCACTTTAGAGAGAATATTAGAGAGGTTAATGGGCCTATGATTATCCATGCTGTTTAATTTGCCAGCTTTGTTATTTATGAGGTGCTAGAAATGTAGAGATGAGATCCTGGTATGGTGCCATAAACCAGTAAGGCACATACAGTAGTAATCAGTAGAAATCAGAGGACATATCATTTAAGAGTGCCATGCTTCAAAAATCCTGCAGTAATATGATCCATTGCTGTTGGCAACTAGCATCATGATGGCATCAGAGACTTCATCAGTCCTGACTACGGTGCTTTCAGACAGGTCAACATTTTCTCTTTCACAAACTTCAGCTATTACAGTATATAATATGCCCGAGTCACATTCATCCTCAATGCCTGATGCCTGAGCAGTGAAACATTATTTTTTGTGTTATTATTTAATTTTTCCATTTATTTAATTTTTCTTCCAGAGCTGTATTTTAAGATGTTAATGAGGCAGAATTAGGTACTTGCATGAAAAGTATGTAGAGGCCATTTTGTATTCTTCTGTATTGTACAGTACGTTTAAGAGGGATCAATTTTGTATTTCATTAATCAATTAAATAAATAATAGAAGAAATACTCAATTAAAATGGATAATTAGGTCTCACTTCAATCAGGACTTTGTTGTAATGATCTGCTGTTTAATGAGATGCGCAGACAAATGCATTTACTTTCAATCTAAATGTATGCATTCCTATGTACAGTACATGCAGACAGGCACATTGGGTAATTGAAATAGACTGTAACATTAATGTTACAATGAGTAAAAAGAACTGATCTAACGGTTTTTAAACAAAAAATGTCCATGTCTGTCATCAACATGTCAATCACCACATGGTGTGTGTGTGTGTGTGTGTGTGTAAGTGTGTGTGTTGTTCAAGTTGTTTTGAGTTGAGAGTTTAAAGTTTTTGGTCAAGGGTCAAATGGAGTGTGTCATCCTGCCCGCTGTTTTCTTTCCTGTTATACACATGCAAGCACACATACACACACATACACACACGGCACACACATGGCACACATGGGACACACGTGCATGTGACACTGTGCCACTGTCCCTCACACACACACACACACACACACACACACACACACACACATACCTACCCAAACATGTAGACAGCTGGGAGTTCATTAGTGGCCATGTTCATCATCTATGTGTTGAGAGGTCTGTTTGGTTCTGGTGAGTCAGAATAATGTGGCAGAACAAATGAGCATGTTTGTGTTTAGTTTGAGTTATGCTCATGCAGAGCCTTCCCCTCTTCTGCTCTCGTCTCGTCTCACTTGCACTTGCAAAACTGATTATGCCCAGAACGACAAAGATGACAAGGCCCCCCTCCCAGTCCCTACCACACACACACACACACACACACATATGCACACACACACACACACACGCCCTTTTCTCACTCTCCCTCCGTCAGGGCACGGAAACAATTAATCCCCGTGCAGTGAGGAGAAAACAAACTTCTCTTTGTGTGAGTCAACAGAAAGAGAGGGCGAGAGACCAGCTGAGAAAACAGAGAGAGGGAGAAAAAGAGAGCGACAGTGCAGAAAATAAGCCCCATAGATTAGAAATATTTGCAGGTATAATGAAAATGCAGGCACAAGAACACATACACACCCATACAAGCAAATAGAAAGTGACTGTGTGTGCAGTAGACTGTGACTTGGTTGTATCTGGACTGTGTATGAATTCTGTGAGGTGTGTGTGTGTGTGTGTGTGTGTGTGTGTGTGTGTGTGTGTGTGTGTGTGTGTGTGTGTGTGTGTGTGTGTGTGTGTGCGTGCCTAGATGTGACCATGTGACTCTGTGTGTGTGTGTGTGTGTGTGTGTGTTTGCATGCCTAGATGTGACCATGTGTCTCTGTGTGTGTGTTCCCCTCTGGGTTGTTGTGTTGGCTCCATGCCGTGTAAAGAGCATCCTGGGTAAGGAGTATGCAAAGAAAACATTTGTATGTGGATTCTTGTCTCAGAGAATCCCTCTCTATTTCTCTCTCTCTTTCTCTCTCTCTCTATCTCTCTCTCTCTCTCTCTCTATCTCTCTCTCTCTCTCTAGGGAAATTTAAAGGGTCAGTTACAACCAACCGCAGATAATAGCCCCCCAATTACTGTCAATTAAACCACATCCGCACCAGAGAGAGAGAGAGGGTAGGAGAGATACAGAGAGAGAGAGAGAGGCATTGTGAGAAGTGCATGAAGTGAAATGTCTGCAGAGGATCACAAATGTCACAGCGGCACACACAGCTTGTGAGAGGGAGGAAAAGAGCAGAACAGAATGAAAAGAGAATTTGTTGTCTGCATCACAATGTGCATTTCAGTTAAGGATAACATGCTGGCCACAACAACCAAACCAAATGTTTATTGTAAATGCTAGAGCAACAACAATGCACTCATATTGCAGATGTTCATTGTTGATGTTCAAGTCATTCAAGACTTCAGAAATATCCTAATCATCCATTAATGATTTATGACAGCATCCCATCCTTGCTGGTCTACAGTCCAAACTGAGCGACGGGTGCGAACTGTGTTGACCACAGAGCTTTATCGAGGTCTGGTGTCAAGAAGAAGGCTTAAGAGACCGTTCAGAGGTCTGGGCCTGGTTTCCTGAAGCCTTCTACAAGAACTATGTTGTTCATGCTCTATACCTTAAGCTACCGTAAGGTTTTGACCTGTACCCTTTTTTGAATGAAACAAATGTTTTATGCCATGCCAGTTGCAAGACATGTCATTACAGCCAAGGGAGAACTACATGTGTGTTATATTACATTTTGTGCTTCATTGCTGTTAAATACCTACATTATCAAACAAATGTCAAGCATACTCAAAACTATATGAGTGACAACAATTGACAGAAACTTGTATTTAATAGTGTAAGAGCGGGTGCGCACATCTGAGTCTTTCAAAGCAGGTGCTGGACTCAAAAAAAGGGCAACAGTAAAAGAACAAAAAAGTCCGCACACTAGGGCTCCAAAATGATTTCTTTTTTTCTTTTATTCACCACATTGTGACGTGACGTTTCGGGCGTGACGTCTGAGGAAGGGCTGTTGGCCCGAAACGTCACGTCACAATGTGGTGAATAAAAGAAAAAAAGAAATCATTTTGGAGCCCTAGTGTGCGGACTTTTTTGTTCTTTTACTGAGAAACTTGTATTTAGCCTCTTAAGTTTAGGAAGTTATGGCATATGTAGGTACAGTAAGAAGGACTCTTAAGAGATAGTATCGGGAAGCCAGATAGACAGATGGGAAGACTGGTGGGAGGATCAGATCGTGGGATGTAATAACAAGGGTATGAGTGACAGAATGTGTGTGTGTGTGTGTGTGTGTGTGTGTGTGTGTGTGTGAGAGAGAGAGAGAGAGACAGAGATTGTGTGAGAGATAGAAGGACGTCAAAAAGGAACACCCAGAAATGGGGAAACACATAAAAAAAGTAGGTTATTAATAGCCATATATCTTTCAGGCTAATGAGAATGTCATGTATTATTAGCTAAATATTTATTCTACAGTTGACAAGTATTTATTAAAGATACATTTGCAAGATACAGATACATACCTTACAATTTATTAAAATGACTAAGTAATAATATAAAGTAATAATATAAAGTAATAATTCATTACTAATAATTATGCACCTTATAATAATATAAATCATTTTGTTTTCTGTTCTGAAATGTTTTTCTGTAAATAACTGAAAACGACAGAATAAAAAAACATAGAGATTCATCAAGCAATGCTGAAGAGAGAAGCTGAATTAACTAAAGAAGATCTCATTACAGAGCATGCTATCTGATGGATGATGATGCACACGTGCGTACATTTGTGTACATACACATATTTGTATGTCTATGTGTGTGTGTGTGTGTGTGTGTGTGCGTGTGTGCGTGTGTGTCTTGCATGACAAAGTGCTGATGCAAGACAACAGTGAATGACAGTGAGAAAGGGATGTGAGGATTCGACAGAAAAAGTTGTGTATCTTGTGTGTATCAATGTCTGATCTTCAAGAATATGTGGATGTGTGTGTGTGTGTGTGTGTGTGTGTGTGTGTGTGTATCTCACAGACCGATAGGGAGGAGCGGCCAACTTGTGCCCAACTTGTGCCAACAAAGGAATGAGATGCGTGTGGTATTTGTGTGTGTGAGTGTGTCAGAGAAAGAGGACGGAAGTGTATGTATATGTGTCACAGTGTCTTTCCAAGAGTATGAGAAAGGACTAAGTGTGAGTTACTCTCTCTAATTATGTGAGTGTGTGTGTGTGTGTGTGTCTGTGTGCGTCTGCGTTTGAGCGTTAGTGTGTGTGTGTATGAGCATGTCTGATTAGTTCTGAAAGGCTGTTTCTGTGGTCCGTCCAAAGAAAACAAACCTTCTCTCATTCATTAGCCAAGCGTGACTAACTGCTAATTAGTCTGAAATCACTCACATGTGTCTCTCTGCATATGTGTGCGTGTGTGTGTGTGTGTGTGTCTGCGGTAACACGTGGGTTATGTATGTGTCTGTATGTGAGTTTATGACTCAATTTAGTGTTGAGGACATTATAGAGACTGAAGGGAATGTTCCATCAATCACACACACACACACACACACACACACACACACCATTCACTCACACACACACACACACACACACACACAACCCCAAACAGGAAGTTCTCTCACTTAGGGCTTCTGGGTAAAGTCCTCCCAGTCTTTACACCCGAGGAAATTGTGTTTTTTATCTAATATTGCAGACACAATATGGCCTGACATAGCCATACTCAGAACTTGAGTCTGATACTGCTCCATTGGGACAAAATTATGGGGCGTGTTTCAACCGATACAGTGAGGGAAATTCCTGTGCACTCATTGGATAGATCTAGCCAATCAGAGCAATGGAATAGAGATACCGTGAATCACCAACTATCCATCTTCTCCACAAATGCCTTAAACACTGTTTTTCGATGTTTTTTTTAAGTTAAAAAAAAAAGTCAGATGACAATATCTTGTACAACATACTGTAGGTGATAACAAAATCTAAATGTCAAGCTTCTAGCGACAGGATTTTTGTTGCAAACAAACCGCTCAAGTAATGTGATAAGCAAGGCACCATTACTCATCTGTCCATCATCGTATGAAGCCCGCCCAA